>NW_028281329.1:560000-860000 GCF_059751285.1 Brachycentrus maculatus
TTCACACTTGTAAAATACTATGAGTTTTTTTGTAACAAAACAAAAATGGAGTGCCTACTGGTATTTATTAGATATACATAGTTTACATTCTTTAGATTTTTTATAATATGTAAATCATTCAACATTTATCTGCTCTGTTTAAAACATGGTAATAAAATTAATATTATCTCTACGTAGCATGACTTTTATTTTCCATATACTTACTCGTATTTTAAATTACAGCATATACAAATTTCGAAAAATATCCTTAACTGACAATTCTAGCAATATAGAAAAAGTATTTTGATTTTGGTTACGAGCAAATCCTTTTTAAATTTTCACCTTGAAATTTGGCTGTAAGTGTCAATCGGAGGTAAGAGTTATAAAATATCAAAATTTTTAAATATAAGTGTGAAAACCATATTTTTTTTTACTTATGTAATCCAGACTAGAACAAACCATATTTTTTTTAACAAAAAATATATATATCGCAATTCAATATATTTCATAGTACTTTTCCTTACTCATTATGGTCTGTCAGGAAGAATTCGATATCCAAGTAAGAGATAATGTAATTTACAAGATTTTGATTCATTCAATCATTAAAATAATTAAAATAAAACAAGAAGTCATTTTTCAATTTGCTTTATTTCTACAGTGGTATTTTTTTGTTTGTTTTTTTTTGCATGATTCCACATGTTTTTTTGTCTTATATATTTATATCTAGGTATATATTTTTTTTAGTAGTGATACATTTAATAAAATTTATACAATTCAAATGATATAGGTATATTTTATTATTATTATTTTAACAAATTCAACCATGCCAGAGTAATGTGAGTTATTTAAATAATGAAGAAAAAATAGTAAAGATATTTTTTTAAACATACTCTAATATATCTGATGCAAATAATAGTATGCACTGGGAACATTGATGGAATGTCATATATGTGTGCGTATTTATTTAATAACATGTTTTGTACCACATTTACTTTGGATTTTGTTATGGAAATGATTTTAAGTAGCACATTTGCATGGCAAAATTGGTATAAAAGCTGATCCATCGTAAATAGTCACCTGGATATGTATTTTAGACTTTAAAATCAGGACATATATCCTAGAAAAGAAGATTTATGGCAACCTTACTTATGTAGGTCATAAATAGCTAAATCAGGTCATAATTTAAAAGAAAGACTATACAAATATTGACAGTCTTTAAAACTATTTCAAATACATTATTGGTCTTCACTGGTTTCATTTACTGATAGATTTAAAAATAATAGTATGAATAATAAAAGTGCCACTTAAATATATGCTGTAATCCAAAACCAAACAATGTTATTATTTCATGTGGCTTAAATTATTTGTAATGTACTATTTAAAAAAGTAATTCACATTATTTAGGCAGAGTTGAATACAATTAATTTAAAATATTATATGCAGTGAAGTTTGAAAATACAATATCAGTTGACCCTTTACCTTTCAGAATAACTGTAATTTTGTATCGAGCTCTTTATCGAGAAAACAATGTACCTCTTTTACATTTAAATTTTATCAAAATAGTGTCTGCAATACTTTTGACAATGTTGCAAGTATTATTTTAAAATATAAGAGTTAGTTTGAAAAATCGATTGCTAGAGAAAATTACATATCCAAATTTGGTAAATATATTTTTAGGAAAAGGGTTAAATTATGTTGACCCATTTTGACTTCAGGTTAGAAAAAGTTATTTGATAAGAAAAAGGTGAATTTTCCGTATCATTCAAAATTCGAATATATTTCTTCCCAAAAGTGCCTCTCAATAGTTTTTTTCTCTGCCTCGAAAACTAGACAAAAATTCACACATAAACATTTTTATAACAGGAACATAATTGCCCAATAATTATTTAACTACTTCATAAAAATAATCACAATAATTTCACACCCAAGTATGTACTGTGCATGTTTTGTTGGAAGGATACATTTCTCATCACATAATATAAATATGTATTTATATTTATAACAACCAATAAAATAAGATTACATTGAGATTCACGGGTTGTTTTATCACATCACACATTTTACTAATAATACAAAAAGGTAACATTACAAAAATAAGTTCGGTTCATAAAATTCAATATCATTAATTTGAAATACAGAGTATTATATTTTCCATGTAGTGGTAGCAGTCCATGGCCATTATTTTCAGGAATTTTCAAGAATCCTTTAATATATTTTGACAGCTTTTTTTTTAAATTATCATTTCATTGAACCTAGCGAGAGTAGGTCCAGTCTTTACACCAATGACGTTTCAAAAGCTATAAACTTTAATACCCTTGTTCGTATATGTTAATACCTTGAATTACATTTGGATTTCAAAATGTCGCAAGTTTAAACCAAGTGGGCCTCGGCAACGGCAGGATTCAGAATGATTTTCAGATTTCCTTTGCCATTATATTTTTCTTTCGGGATCAATCTGATTTTAGCATTCTTGTGAAGTTTCTTGCGTATGGTATTAAGCTCGTAAATGAAACTTGCCACTGCTATGATGCAGTAAAGGTGACCCAACACAAGAAGAGTACTGCCAAATCCTAAACACGAATTCAACAATTAATTTCGCCTCAAGAAAATTAAATCAATAAAAATATATTATAACAACTTACGGTACAGAGCGTGTCCTCCACATAGCTGGGTCAGGGTTGCACTTTTGTCTCCGAGTATCAAGGCTCCAATAAGAATAAGAACTGCAAAAGCAGCAAGGAACGTCCAGGGAACTATATATTCCTTCTTATTTTTAGCCGCCCCATAGAATAAAGCCATACAGAACATCAAGTATATGGCTGTGCTGATCAGACTAGCATACAGAAAAACCACCATCACTAAAATAAAAATAATTTGTGCGTAATTATATACAATATCATATTTTATCCCAATGATTCATAAAATTTATAACTTGTATTATAAAAAAATGCACTTACTCATAGCCAAGTTTTGAGCCACCTTGAACTTTTGCTGATTATTAGTGGCCTCAACTGGACCCTCACGGAAAAGCATTATGTCATCTTCATCGATCAGAATGGTTCCCTCACGCTCAGCATTATCCTCCATATCTGCATTTAGTATGTCCATCATCTCTTGGGCATGAGCAATTCCCACCAGCAAAAGTATGAGAGCACATGCTGATAGAGCCTAAACATACATCCTTATAGATCAAATGGAAAAATATAACATTTCATTTTTATGGAACACTCTCAAGCTTCTTAAAAAGTTGAGTGGCTTCCAGTTTACTCATTCACATTGCGTCTTCGTTATTTATTGAATGATTATTTGTCGGGTTGTGGTCCCATGGTTAGTGTCGCACTAAATAGTTAACTCTGTTTAATATTACACACACACACATATATATATATATGTATATATATATATATATATATATATATATATATATATATATATATATATATATATATATATATATATAAATATATACACATGTGTGTGTGTGTAATATTAACAAAGTAAACTATTTATATGAATCATTTGTATTGGTCCACCAATTTTGAATATCTTACGTCCGTCATATCATTTTTAACTGACTAAGACCCAAAACTGAATACCTATTTTTTTCCAAAAGGTAAAAAAATAATTTGATAGTATGCCAGATGATCTCACTCACCTCAATACGTTTTTGATTCAAAAAAATCTTTTCTGCGTAAATATAATAAATTGTTTTACAGCAGACAAACAAAGCCTTTCCTAAGGAACATTCCATATGTTTATAAAAAAAAAATTAAGAGAATAATATTTCCTCATGATAAATACTTTTAAGGATAAAAACAATTGTATTTATTTGTTATTTTATTACTTTAAAAATATTTACGCACCTCTAGTTAATAAAAAAAATTGTCTTTCGTGAACCGAAAAAAAGTTGGTATTGAAATCTCTATTGTGCCGATTTTCATTGTTGTTTTGTATAATATGCATAAAAACTTGTAAAAAAACAACTTTATTTTGATTTTCCGTAGAAAAATAATGTAAAAAAGATCGCACAAATATTGTGAAGAAAAAAAATATATGCCTGAAAACTTACAATATGTTGGACTGCAATCAGTATTGCGCCTTGGCGAAGGTTGAAAACATATAAAAACGATGAAAGATGAATTTTCAGTACTTTCTGTTTCTCTTTTGGCTTTGTAGCAATCCGTGTGTCAGGTACTTTAGTAACCTGTGTCTCGGACATTTTAGTAAAATTATCCGCTATTACACAACAGAATTTTAAGTGCACCGCTGTGTACAAACAAATTTTGCTTTAGCTACCCACAACCCAGTTATTTTAGTGCGCAGTGTCAATAGAAGGGGCGAACAGAGCATGCCAAAAGTTATTGATTTTTCTGGACCATAAATAACTTTTGATCACAATGATAAAATACCAAAAAAATATTATATTTAGCTAAAAATTAATTAATTTACATATAACTGTTTGTAACAGAAAATCAAACCCACTTTTAAAAAAAATAATCCTTTAGGGACCTAATAACCAATAGGTAACAATATTATTATTATTTTTTACACTGAGAACACTAACAAATTTAGCGGGAAAACATATTTGACAAGTAACTTCTCTGCTGTATATAATGTTTGTACCTACATATGTTCAGTTAACCTCAAAATCATAAATAGTTAATAGTCTTTGTTCAAAATAGAAAAGGCTACAAAAATTACTATTATGAATAAATATCATGATTGTACATAGTTACATCTCCATTAGAATAAGCGTTTTTATAATTGAAATCAAGTTATGCTGAAAAGTGTGTCGCATTTACAGAACGTATTTAAGCGACTATCTGTCAAAACAATTTTATTTCGTGAACGTAGACTGCAATGTTCGAATGACAGTTCTTCAATGGGAATGAAATATTTAAATGTTGCTGAAAAAAATGACGCCGCTAAAACTATTGCCGGTCATTTATCTAATGGAACTTCCCGCAGAGTAAGTTACTAAAAAAATAACTAATATTTTATTGAATATGTATTAAGACACTAATAAGGTTTTTCGGCCTTCTTTAACAGAGGGAAGGGTATTCTCCCTACAACAAAATATACGAATTCGAAGCCACTGTCCTCAACCAAAAATGCACAATGGTTATGACATCTGTATCAGGTCACCTTTTGGGTTATGAATTTGTTGGAAGCTACAAAGGATGGCAATCTTGCAATCCTCTATCTCTCTTTGAGGCTCCAGTAGTGAAGCTGTGTCCTGAAGATTATGTAAAGATTAAGGTATGTTTAAATGTTTTATTTGCAGTGCTTATTTTATTCACATACTTAGTTTTTATTTTCTTAGTTTATTTAATATTGGTAGCAAGTCGTTTTATATATACAATTGTAATTTTTCACTATGAAGTATTTTTCTTATTAAAAAAAATCGACTAAACATATGGATATCGGCTGGTTTTTCTTATGGAAGAGAGAATGAAGAAAGAAGATATGAAAAACAATAATCAATTATGCCACTTTGAAGGCAGAGGAAGACCGAGAAAAACATGGCACGATCAGGTATGCCGAATACTTGAAAGTGGTCAGGTTAGGAGTCGTAACAATCGGCGGGTATGTATGAGGAGATGCATGAACGTGGAAGAGGCGAAGAATGTTTTCAAAGACAGAGTGGTGTGGCGTTCTATTCTCTCTGCCTACCCCTGCGGTGAAGCGGCGTGATGGTTAGTTAGTTAGTTAGAAGGCATATCTATCCAACTGTGCCTATCAAAATTCATATCTTGTTTTGACACAATTAAAAAGTTCAATAGAAAGAAAAGTGGAGTAAGCCATTTTGATATTGTGATAGTAGGGTAAAAGATGCATTTTTTATTTTTGAAAATAAAATAAATCAAGTTTCTTTATAAATGAGATCTGATTTATGTATTGTATTTAACATGCTCAACGCATAAAATGAATTTGAACAATTCTAAATATCAATATTTTCATTTCCAAAATCGCTTATTGAAAAACAGCGTTTTAGTATGTTGGCAACTCCAATTAAACATTTCTAGAATATACTTATCAAAATGCACGGCAGAAGTAGAGGGTGGAGCTCATAGATCGTAAGTCTCTTGTAATGACATTATGGTGGGAACTGACTTGAGTCATTTCTTCGTAACGTAACACGTTACAGTGTGAGCATTCGTATAGTCAGTACAGCGAGCCGAGCTCGTTCCGAGTACTCCATCCGATGTTCGGATGCTCGCCGCGAATGTTACGTTACAACTAAATGCTCCAATCAGTCCCTACCTTTAGGTTCGACTAAATATTTTGGTGACAATTTAAATGTCTAAAGTTAAATCCTTTATATCTTTCAAATTTTAGGGGAATAGTAAAACAATTGACTTACAATTCTTGAAATTCTACACAAAATTTTGTTAGGAAGTCAAATTTTAGCAGGTGAAATACTTTTATAACCCTAACACCAAGATTACTAAAATTAATGTGTAAAGAAATATAATATTTTTCCAGAAAACACTCGAGAGAGAGATACGTGGGTGTCAGGGGCTGATAATATGGACGGATTGTGACAGAGAAGGTGAAAATATTGGCTTTGAAATCATCCAAGTTTGCACGGAGGTGAAGCCAAATTTAAAGGTTTATAGGGCCAAGTTTTCTGAAATTACGGCAACATCTGTCCGCCGAGCTCTGAGCACTATCGGTGCTCCTAACAAGAATATAAGTGACGCAGTGGATGTGAGGCAGGAACTTGATTTGAGGATAGGTAAGAAACCATCAGTAATTCTGGAATATTCTAATGAGGTCATGCATTGTCAGTTTTTAGTAAATGTTTCTACACGTTATTACCAAAACCAATATACTAAATAAGATAAGATTGTAGACCCGTGGTCAGTTTTACGAACAGGCACGAAGCACACACACACAGTGTAACTTTAGTAACACGTCAGTGTAAGGTGACATATAATATTTGAGGAAATAAATAATATTTATTTTGGGTATGCTGTGAATCGATCTCGGGACACAATGCATGGTAGTCAAATACCTTAACCAAGAGCCGGATGCATAATGCAATACTTAAATTATTCTACCAAGTACTTTCATTCTAATGAAGTTTCGTCAAGAAACATGAATACAAAAAAATCAATTACTATTTTATTGTAAAATATTAAATAATTTTACAACATTTTGAGTGTGTCCAAATACTTGTTCACAAAATACATACTAATATAAGAGTTTCTGCTTTATAAAAAAGCTTCTTTACATCTCACCAATAGATGTCTCTAGCGAAGTTCTAGTGATTCAAGAACAAGGTTTCTAAATTGGTTCATATATATAGAACTTCCAAGAATTTGAGTAGTGTGGTTGTCAATAATGGGTAGAATTGGTGAATGTTACACGTGTGTAAAGTGATCACTTAAACCAGCCTATGACGGTCGTCAGCCCCGTAAATGCCCAGACTTCCATATTCTTCTTCATCTTTGATGAGATGTCAAAAAATAATATTAAATAATTTTTATTAATGTTTGGCTGTTTTGGTCTTAGGTGCTGCTTTTACCAGATTTCAAACATTAAGACTACAAAAAGTCTTTCCTGAGAAATTGGCTACTAGTCTCGTAAGCTATGGGTCATGTCAGTTTCCCACACTTGGCTTTGTCGTGGAGCGATATCGGGCCGTAGAAAACTTTGTTGCAGAAAAGTTTTGGAAAATAAAAGGTAAATAAACCAATGAAATTTATTGCGATGCATATTCCCTTTACTTTTATGGACAAATTAATTATTTATATGTGTTGAATAGTTTCCCACACACTAAATAATCTGACTGTGGATTTTAACTGGAAGAGGACAAGATTATTTGATGAACAGGCGTGTTTGATCTTACATGATATGTGCTCTGAGAATCCCACGGCCACAGTGCAGACTATAAAAAGTAAACCAAAGTCTAAATGGCGTCCCCTGCCTCTAGATACTGTGGTAAGTAAATAAACTCAGAAACCTGTTAAGAATAAGGATTACGATTATTATTTACATAAATCAAAATGTGATTTATGATTCTTACATATTTTGCGACATGCTTGCTGTTTCTCTTTAGTAAAGAAACACTTTCAAAGACATTCGTTTGATAGTGCCCTAACAAGGCGAAACAATTGTCGCAATATAATTTTTTATGTGTTTTTGTTAATAAAATACAACTTAGTAGACTCAAAAAATCTGTGTTTGATTTAAAATTAAAACATAAATTAAAATGAAGTTCTACAAATTAAACGCCAAATCAATAAATAGTTTATTATTAGTGTTTTTATTGATTGAATCCGATAAGAACTGTTTTACCTCCTTAGGAATTGGAAAAAATCAGTTCTCGTAAGCTCCGAATAAACGCCAAGGAAGTTATGAAAATAGCTGAAAAGTTGTACACCCAGGGTGTGATCAGTTACCCGAGGACGGAAACAAACATATACCCCAAGGAATTGAATCTCACTACGCTGGTGCAACATCAGACCCAGGACCAAGACTGGGGGAGCTTTGCTCAAGGAATTCTGGACTCGGGAGGACCTAACCCGAGACAGGGTAACAAGAGTGATCAAGCCCATCCCCCAATTCATCCCACCAAACATGTTACGAGTAAGAGACATTTTAAATAACAATCTGCGTGTATCTATATTTTCAGGCTGCTACTATATTATGCATAATGTTAGTAGTAGCTTGAAAATATAGATCTACATAGAATGACTATAAAAATATAAATCATGGATAAAAATCTGAGCAGCATTGAAATACAATAGAACCTCTGGTAATAAATTTAATTCATTCTATAAATCTGTTCTTAACCTTATAAAAAAAATATTATAAATTAATGCACTGTTATTTTGCATTACTTTTTAATTTGACCAGGTGCTAAAATAAATACATAATTGTTTCAATTTGTAATCAATGTCTAGTTATTTAATGCATATACATTTTCTTTTTTATATTCTAAAATACTGATTTTGTTAGTAAGTTTGTTATTACGTTTACTTTGCAATCTTTAAGTGAAATATATTCAATTGAGCATGGAACGAAATTCAATCTGTGAATCCATTACATATATGTGACTATATAATATTTCATCTCTTTTTTACATTATTTTTTGACATCTCATCAAAGATGAAGAAGAATATGCATTTACGGGGCTGACGACCGTCATAAATCCTGGATTTCAATTACATTATTTAATTATTATTATTATTTAATCTCTTTTACATTATTAGCTTTTATTTTGATATGATTTGTTTTCCAGATCTCTCGGGGAATGACAAAAAGGTGTATGAGTTGATAGTCCGCTCATTTCTGGCCTGCTGTAGCAAGGATGCTCAGGGACATGAGACCATAGTGGATATCGATATTGCTGGAGAGAAGTTTACAGCTAGTGGTCTCATGATATTGGCTAGGAACTATCTAGATGTTTACCCTTATGATAAATGGTCAGGGAAGGAAATTCACATTTATGAGGTAAAAACATAAAAAATAGATTATTGGATAGTCAATATACTTATGTATTATAATGATATACTAGGTATTTTTATTTATTTTTATTTGTTCGGGAATTGTACAAAAATTATATAAAAAACCATAGTTACATTAAACTAACCACTCATTTGACTCTCATACACTTAAATTATTACACTCTGTTTACAAATAAAGGTCAAGTCATGAATAATTTAGAAAATTTAGAAATACACAAAAATTTTAATTTAGATAAAACAATAATTAATAATATGTTGTTTCAAAATACGTCACCATTATTATCAATATTTCCTTTTACAAAAATCTAATTCCTTAACCCCCCTCCCTATATTTATTAACCTATATATACACCTATATATTTTTGTTTGTTAGTTATAATTTGTACCAGAAGATGAAAACATCTGTCGTTTTCGAAACTAGTCGTAAATAAAAATAAAACTCGATAAAGTGGTATATTCAAGTGTTTAATTTTAATAAAACAATTATAACCATTACATTACATTAACAAAAATAGTTACGTCTAAAAAAAAAGCCAATTAAACAATTCCACATTAATGTTATAAAACTATTAAAAAACATAGTAGTAATTGTTAAAAACATGGTAGTGTTGGTAGAAATTTCAATAACTGATTTTTTCAGTGCTTATTTTTTCTATTTTATAGATAAACAATCGTTTATACCATTTTTACAGGAAGGACAATCATTTCTACCTTCTCAAATGGAAGTTATTGACGGACAGACCTCAGCTCCAAATCTACTCACGGAGGCAGATCTAATAGCTCTCATGGATAAACATGGAATCGGTGTGAATTTATACCTTACCTGTATTGATTTTTTTCATCAGTAGAACATATATTTAGCAGTTCAATGGTTCTTTCTTATTGAGTTCTTGCAGAGAATTTTATTTAACATAAACAAAAATATCTCACAGGCATAGTATGGCTATACAATATACATAAAACGATTAAAAATATTGTTCTAAGCTAATTGTAATCATTTTAAAATAATAAAAAAAGTGGAAAACCATCAACTACTGTTAAAAAAAAATTGAATAGTAAAATCTGTAGAAAAACAGGTAAACTGAAGTATTAAGAAAATTAAAGAATACATATATGTATGTAAAATTAAAATTAAAATTCAAAATAAATGTTAGAACATAATTAAGAAAATTAAATTAAAAGTAGGAAAATTACCAATCAAAATGTATTTCTTTAAGAAGTTAATTATTACGCTGGACATATAGCATTAAATCTACACGATCAATTAATAATAATATAAACTGTACAATCTTTATGTCTAGGAACTGACGCAACACATGCAGATCATATAGAAACAATTAAGAATCGTTCATACGTGGCCCTCGCTGATAATATTCACTTTGTTCCCGGCTTGCTCGGAATGGGACTGGTGGAAGGATACGATGCCATGGGACTGAGTTTCTCCAAACCTCATCTCAGAGCTGCCCTGGAGGCAGATCTTAAGGATGTATGTGAAGGAAGAAAGAGACCTCAAGATGTACTAGCACAACAGGTATCAATCTGCTGATAGTATCTCCCTCAACAATTTATATACACAAGTATTTCCAAAGCATCAAAATCCTTTAAGTGCTTCACTTTAAAATTCTTTTGTCCATATTTCAAACAACATTAAAGGGGTTTTTATACAATGCCTGCATTGCTCCTGTTCTCTTATACGGCTGTGAAACATGGCACCTTACAAGGGCCCAGAGCAGCCGTGTACTAAGCTTTGAGAATAGGTGTTTGCGGAGAATCTTAGGCGTGCGGTGGTTTGACTTTGTGAGGAATGAAGAGATAAGGCGTAGGACGCAGCAAATCTTGGTCACAACTGTCGTCAAGAAAAGGCGATTCAGTTGGCTTAACCATGTACTCCGCATGCCTCCTGAGAGCCTTAATCAAGCTTGCCTCTTTTACAAGGCATCAGGTTCGCGCCGCCCAGGACGACCACTGCTGACAATTCGTCGGCAGTTCTCGTCAGAACTTCGGGACGCGGATCTGACTTGGGAGGATGCAAGGGAGCTGGCAGCCGACAGAAAAGCCTGGAGACAGTTTATGGACTCCATATGCTCCACCTAGGGAGCGGATATGGTTATATTATATTAAAGGGGTGCAAGATTATGTACTGAAATGGATGTCGATTCCTCTTCGAGCAATCAAGAACTGGATAAATGAGATATTTTAGACTAAAATGTTTATTTTAATGTTAAAATAAAACTATTATTTTAACTCTGTTTCATTCCGTTTTATTAAACAGATACATATATGAAAAAACATATTTGTTATTTCAAATGTTGGCCTAAAATAAAAACAGTTGCATTATATTCCAAGACTGCATTGTGTTTCAATTCTAGGCCAGTATGGTAAATTTTTGTGTATCTTCAGAGATTAAAATCAATTTTTTTTTAGATAGCCAGATATAGAGAAGTTTTTATTACCGTATCGGAAGAAGCAAATAAAATTGATCAGGCACTCGGTGAGAGATTTAACCAAGCACCAGTGGTTCCACAACAAAATGATATTCTCACTCCTGCCTTTAATAAAACTGGTAAGATTTTTATTATTTGATTTTAGTAGGAATATTACAACTTTTGATTGCAAAAAAATTGCTTTAACTAACAAGAAATATCAATATTTTTATTACTATTGAATATATGAGTGTTGGTTAGTATTATATGTGGGCACCTATGATGTGAGCATTTGTCTAGAACGCAATTCGCTCACTCCTTTCAAGAACGTCATAAATCAAAATACTTGATTTTTCAGGAGAACGATTTTAAAGTTTAAAAATATAACACAATGTTTTAAAAATAAATATCAAGCCACTTATTGAAGTTTTTACTGTGCAACAAATCTTTTTAGGTAAAACCTGAAGGTTTTTTCTACATTTGAAAAATATTTCATTTATTTATAAAAATAATTAAACAATACATTTTCTTCAAAATGCAAAAACAACATTTTCTACCCTGTAGCGGGTAAATATTAAGTTAAAAATATGCCTCTTTTGCTGGGATATAGTACATTTTCTGGGCATTCTGAAAACATGCACAACTGAAAATTGACGATTTTTGATTTATGACGTTCTTGAAAGGAGTGAGCGAATTGTGTGATACCTGTAAACAGAGGTCCAACTACTCATCACAAATATCTTTGTCTGCACGGCATTGTCATTTCGTGATAACATTTTGTAAATGATGGACTTTTACTGGTGTTTTAAAAAAATATATATTTATTTAATATTTTTATAATTATTCCTGTACTTAAAAATATAATTTTACTTATTCTCATCATCACAATTGATTTCAGAAGTGTAGACAAAGTATTTGGTAATATGTCTATTAATTTATTGATTTGGCGTTTAATTTGTAAAACTCCATTTTAATTTATGTAATAATTTTAAAATCAAACACATATTTTTTGAGTCTACTAATTTGTATTTTATTAAAAAAAACACATAAAAATTCATATTGTGACAATTGTTTCACCTAGTTATGGCATTTTTAAACTAATGTTTGTTATGTTTTGAATATTGAAAGCATTAACTTTAGGAATGTTTGTTAATTTTTATGTGTTTTTTAATAAAATACAACTTAGTAGACTCAAAAAATCTGATTTAAAATTTATTTCATAAATGTCTATTAATGTTTGGATTTGGACCTTTTAAATTCCTTACAAAACTGGAAAATTGAATGTATTAACATACTATAGTATTGACTAGAGGCGTACAGCTTTCACCTGCACTGTGCAAGCAGGCTACCTGCAAGGCTTCAGACCCTCCCAATCCTAGTCGCGGTGGATAGTTACCTTGTTTGTATTAAATATACCTGATTTATATTTTGTAGTGATGAAATGTCCAAAATGCAAATCGGACATGACTCTTCGCACAAAGAAAGACGGACAAGGTCAGTTCATCAGCTGCATGGGGTATCCTCAATGCAGGGGAAGCATTTGGTTCCCTCCAATAGTCAACAAAGTTTGTGCTTTGGACTCTACATGCCAAGAGGTGAGACATATCTAACATATGTTCATAAGTATTTCACTGTTATATTGCAAGACTGACACATCATTTCTCATATGCATGTGAAAATGGTATTTCAGGAAACACAAAATAAAAATTTCCAAATTTTAAACTTAATTTTTTTTTGCTTAAAAAACGGTTTATATATTGTAAAAAAAAATTGAACTAAGAAAATGCCAAAGTAAAACAATTTTTTTTTCATAGATAATAATTGTTATTGTTATTTTTGTCTGATAATTAATGAAAAATACTTCCACTTCAATTCATTTACACATTTTTCCTAAAAAAATCCAAAGGCCTAATTCCTTGTACTTTACAAACGTCCAATCATATTAAAAATGAAAACCACCCAAAGCACTAGTTCAAAATGACTAAGTAATGAATATTTAATTTGAGTTCCCTGTTAATATTGTGTCAGTACTCTGTATGGTAAATTTTGGTTAAGTACATTTTTATGAGAGCAATAATAGTATGTGTATTTTTTTACTTTTAGTGTGGCCCTACATTTCACCAGATAGAAATCAATTGGAAAGGAAGATCTCTCGATCACTTATACCCCAGCCCTCATACTTGCTGTATCGGTGGTTGCGACCCAAACCTTTTGCAACTACTGAATATCTCCCTCAGTACTGTCAGGCCAAGCGCCACCCTCGGTGTATCAAATACTTCGTCAGATAGTGGCTTTCCAAGTTCAACATCGAGGGTATTCACCCAAACTAGCGACAATTCAAATACGGGTGCAAGAAACATTAACAGAACAAATCCGAGTAGAAATGACAATGATAATCCAGGCAGAAGTAATAATTGGTATAGCGATGGTGATATGAACAGACCTAACGAAACTCAAAATAATTCCAGCTGGTCCAACACAAATGATTCAAATACCACCAGAAATCCAGATAGCTCTTCGTCTTGGTTTAGTGGTACAAACGACAGTGGTTACACCAGCAGGAACCAGTTTGATGGTCGAGGGGGTTCGAATGGGAGGGGCAGAGGCAGGGGAAATAATAACCCTCCAAGGGGCGGAGGGAACGCTCCTGGTTGGGGATCGTCTCAGCCTAATGATGAAGACAATCAAATCGTTTGCAACTGTGGCCAGCCAGCCATTTTATTAACAGTCAAGAAGGCATCACCTAATTTAGGTAATTTTTTATATTTGCTGATCAGCGCCCATTTTCATCAGTCTGGTGAGGTTTTAAATAAGAGTTTTAAAAAAAACTCTTTCTCTTACCTGCAATTAGAGAACTTTGATACCTGCCTATTCTAGTAAGGGTAAGTGCCATGTAAGGCTCCTGATACCATAATCTCTTTAAGTTATTTAGAGACAGCTTTAAACCTTGTTTATTACGTTTTCGATATAGAGAAACCCAGCTCAAAATCCCCTTATTCAAATATACATATGTAATGTTTTTAAAACCACTTCATATTTTATTTTACAGGACGGAAGTTTTACAAATGTAAGAACAGTGCAGGTTGCAATTTCTTTCTCTGGGCTGATAGCGCTCCGGAAGATCCCGGAGCTCCCTCCGGCCCTTCCAGAAATTCCAGAGGGAATCACACTTCCTCGGACAGCGCCAGAGGCGGAAATAATAATCCATCCAGCAGCAACAATGGATGGGGTACCTCCACCACCAATTCCTGGGGCGGGAGCAACAACACATCCTGGGGAGACAACTCATGGAATCCATCTGGGGATGATGATTCCCCACAATGTGAATGCAATTTACCCGCTAAAAGGTTACACTTTTTCTTCTATAACCCTAATTCTATCCCCACCCTATGGTGCTTAGATCGTTGGATTGATGCAGTGTTAATCTATTCACAAATTACACATAGGTAAGGTGAAATACATATTAGTGAAAACATTTATGTTAGAAAAAAGACATTTATTTAGACACCCTTGGGATTCTAACTCGGGGTCTACTACGCAATAGCTACACAAGCCAGCCATTAAAATAAGTAAAAAAGGTATAACATTGCCTTCAACTATATTAGAAATGGAATTGGTGGTGTTGACCTTTTTTTATTATATGCCACTTTTACCAACCAATTTTTTCAAGAAGTAATTTGTACTGAATCTTATAACATTATATTAATAAAACTGACATATGGCAATTGCGCCCACATATGTATAAAATAGCAATGAATTACAATGTACAATTCATTGCTATTTATACATTGCCTATAAAAGTTTAAAAATATATGTATATTTAAAAAATGTGAAAAATACTGATTTGAAGCAAGTGAGAACGTGGAGAAACTATATTTATATATTTTATTGTTTTTTTCCAGTCTCACAGTACATAAGGAAGGAAACAATAAAGGGCGCAAGTTTTTCAGCTGCCCCAAGCCTCCGGCCACCCGTTGCAAATATTTCCAGTGGGGAGATGATGCCAATCCAGATCCTTCTACTTCATGGGGAACTGCTCCAACGGGTAAGATGGAACCATCTAATTTACTTCATGTGAGAACATATTCCTAACATATATATGGTCACATATAAAGGTAAACTCATCTACAGAACGGTCAACTTTATATGTAATTTGAGAAATCAACAACCATTTGCCATTTTTGTCTCTGATTTTAGAAATTTATTGCACAAAGTTTTATAACTAATTGGTACAAAAAGTGATTGCTTAATCAATTTTATTTCAGAATCAGTTCTTTTTCTATTATGTTATACATTGTATACACCGAATAGTGACCTTGAATGGGTACAATTCAAGGGTGTTGACGGATGACCTGCGGACTATCAATACTGTAAAACTTTAAATTCTACCCTCCTATTAGTGTACCTATTTTGTTATTTTGAAATCTGAAAAAAAGAGTTTTTATGAACAAAACTGAGTTTGTTCTCAAACTTAGTTTTTATATGTAAAGAAGTCACGTATTAAGATATACATAAATAAATGTAGAATTCAATCCAGCAAAAACCTTGTTTTATTTTGGATATATTACCCAACAATTCAATATGGAATTCTACCAACTGTCTGCAGTTACAATAAATAAGAAGTATTTTTCGAAAAATATACACATCATTACATCTCACACTATACATTATCCAAAATGATTTTACTTATTACAGACATACCAAGTCGAGGACGAGGGCGGGGTAGTCGAGGAAGTCGTGGATCATCTTCCCGTGGAGGGTCTTCACGAGGTTCCGGAGAGAGAGGGAGAAAGAGGTGTAGTAGTTGCAGGGAGGAAGGACACACTCGAAATAGATGTCCCCGGCTGAATGCATAATGTGGGAAAAGTCATCAGTTACACTCAGTGGCATCTTGCTTGTTACCAGTGGCAATTACAATCACATAAATCTATTTATATGATATTCTGTCTTCCATGTTCAAGTAAAAATCGCTTACCATGAAATGTCATGGTAGCCAATCATAATAACTGCATTGAGTGTTAAAAAAAAATTATCGTCACTAATCTTATGTAAGTAATCTTTTGTATTCTCACACCTCTAACTGTGATTTATTTATAAATGTAAATCTATAAATAAATAAATATTTTTCCATTCCAATGTTTTGTTTATTTTCCTTTGTAAGAAATGGTTTTTATTTAAGGGCCATCTTCTTTTTTCCTGCTGCAACTCATTTTCGAGTATATTTGGTCAATACCAGCTTTAGTTTCTTTATAGTTTTAAACAATTGCTGTTTTGCCCGTGTCTTGCTCTACATAGGAGGGTACTGAAGGCCTCAGCCTGATGTGTTAAGACAAATTCTAATTCATAATGCTTTATGTTCATGTTGTGTCTTGACTATATGAATAAATGCTTTGTTAATATTGTGTAAACTCGTAGTTAATAAAATATTATAATACTTCTGTAGATAATCATTCTTATGATCTGGAATCATCAACTCCCTGTCGCTTGCATACTGTCTTCAATGTGGAATTTACAAAATGTAAGCAGTTACGTAAATAAATACATTGTCTTCTTTTTTATTATTAGCTCTTCTTTCTGCTTGAAGATTTCTCATTTACATGTTTCAACTGCTCAATTTCCTTAATTTGAATTTGTGATTCAGCTGTTGTCTGAGTTAGCATGTCCAGAAGTATCTCAAATTTCAACTTCAATAAATTATTTTCTTCTTCTAAACTTTTCAACGACTTCTTAAGCCTTGTATTTTCTTTGTGAGTTGAAGCACCAATACCAGCCTCTAAAAATAGATACATACATAAATACAATAGATTTTTTAATGCCTCCATAATCATAAGCATTAATAGAAATTCATATTCTCTTCTCCTTTGCCTTGTTATCTTTACCAAGTTTTGTCATTGACTATCGGGCAGGCAGAACAGAAGCGGCTGGAGGTGTTTGAAATATGGTAATACAGGCGCATGTTGTGGATTCATTGGTTGGAACATGTAGGACAATGTAGTTTTAAGCGCGGCTAGGGAGTCTAAATGCTTACTTTATAAAGTAATACAACAGCGCGCTAAATGGATAGAGACTGGTGGAGACTGACCATGAAAAAAGCAAACCATCACAAATATTGTGAAGTAATTGATATGTTGTTTAACGCAGTTTCTCTTTAGTAAACTTTTACAAAGCCTAGAAGCTTAAATAAAAAAAGCTTTAGGTGCAAATGAGATATACACAATTCAAACCTGGGAACCTCTGTATCGTAGTAAAATTTATCACTACCACACTACGAAAGTAGCAGTTTCTATTAAGTACCTGTTAATATAATTCCATTAAACAATATATATTTTTATTTGAGATTATGAGGATGATAATATTATTTGTTACTATCACTACATTTAATCATGCGGTATATAGGTTAGATTAATTTACCTGGGATCCATTGATCATCCTCAAATATCATTTCATGTTCCCCCAATTTAAATTTAATTTGGGGTATTTCTAGACCAAGTTCCCGAGATGCAAATTCGGAACCCAGCTCCCGACTCACTATTGACGTATCTGACTTTCTAGTAGGAATTTTTTTTGGGGAAAATTTATTAGAAAAGAACGGCATTTTAGCATTAAAACAAACACTGTTGATAATCTTACAGAAGCCATGTTTGTTTATTATACGTATCCATGGCAACGAAAACCAAAATAAAAATGATTTTCCATTGTATAATTCTAGGATACAAACAATACGTTGCCGTTAGTATACAATTATAATGTTTTGATTTACATTTTTATATCCCTCATAAATTAAAAAAAAAATATGCATATCGCTCACTCCTTTCAAGAACGTCATAAATAAAAAATGGTAAATTTTCAGTTGTGCATGTTTTTGGAATGCCCAGAAAATGTACCATATCCCAGCAAAAGAGGCATATTTTTAACTTAATATTTACCCGCTACAGGGCAGAAAGTGTTGTTTTTGCATTTGAAGAAAAGGTATTGTTTAAGTATTTTTTTAAATATACTAAATATTTTTCGAATGGAGAAAAAACCCTCAGGTTTTACCTAAAAAGATCTGTTGCACAGTAAAAAGTTCAATAAGTGGCTTGATATTTATTTTTAATACATTGTGTAATATTTTTAAACTTTAAAAACGTTCTCCTGAAAAATCGAGTTTTTTGATTTATGACGTTCTTGAAAGGAGCGAGCGATTTGTAAATTAATACTGTTAAATAGGAACTTATTACATTGCTTATTATTATTTTTAAAAAATGTTTTTAAACTGGCAATAAAATCAGTCTGTCAGTAAAATCTATGGTAGTTTATGTCAGTGAAAGACTGACGAAAATATAAAAATAGGGTAAGAAATGTTTTTGAAAAGGCATTATGTATTCAAAGTTTGACTACCAACTCATATGAAATTATTACGCAATAAATATGGCACGATCCATGGTATTATTTAAATTTCGCGACACTGTATCTAGAGCTGTCTTCAATAAATTTTCATTTTCGCCGCAAGTTATTAAATTTAGGTTAAATTCGACTTTTAAAGCTGCATATCTCAAAGAATATGGAAAGCCTTTATTGATTGACAATTTCCCACGATTACCTTTAGGACCTGGGCAGGTAATTATTATTTGTGATATTCGATAACATTTTGTCTTATTAGAAAATATTGTTTGCAGCAACCTTGACTCTAGGAATAATTTAATAAATAATATTTAATCATGTTTTGAATGTAACAGGTGCGAGTTGAAGTGAACTACTGCAGCTTAAACATCAATGATGTAAAATATTTGGAGCAATCTAATGACGGTGATAAGGAATTGCCATTCATTCCAGGATATGAGCTATCTGGAGAAATTATAGAGGTAAAGAGTTGGGTTGTTGTCTCGTGGATAGTGCAACTCACAGAGTCCCTAGGTTCGAGCCCACTCTATCACAACTCGATTCATATTTTTAATAATGGGCCTGCAAAAATAGTATGGAAATAGTTGTATTTATGAAAAGATCTCAAATATTTCTGTACATGAAAGAAAACAGTGATTAAAATTATTTACTGCAATTTCACCATCCCAATTTGATATTTTTATTCATAACTAACCGTCATTAGAATAGAACGCCACACCAATCTATCTTTGCAAGCAGTCTTATGCACCTTTTCATACATACCCGCCAATTATCCTGACTCTAGTTTATTATTTTAGTAATTTAATTCATATTTATTGTATTTAATATAATGTAAGATATAACAAAACCTTACAATGCAATATTTAAGTAACAAGATTCCTCTAACGAAGCATACTGCTTATGTTTAGGAAGGGAATTCGCAGGCTTAGTTCAAGATAATATAATTTGAATTAATTGTACTTGAATAAAAAATAAGTAAATAAAAAACGAAGCATTTAATTGAAAAATCATTGCAATATGAGAGAGCAATGCTTTAAAAAAATATAAGCAATTCACCTATATTTTAGAAGCTTGGATAGTAATGATAAGGAAGGTAGATATGGAAAATAAATCACCAACACCCATACAAATTAAAAATAACTAAAAATATGTGAATTCATTTTACATTTGACAAAAATGGAACCTGCAATGCCAGTTTCACAGTAGGGCATCTACCCATCTATGTCACACATATGGTGTAAATATAATGCACCACTTACGTAAATACAATGTACCAGTAAAAGTACAGTCCATGGAGACAAAGATATTCACACAATACCACAACTGGTAACACACAACCAAAAGGTGTTTCAGAGCCCCATTGATTGTTATGCTGTACTTTTACAGTTAAAAATGACTAACTGAAATAAAATCACCATTTTTTATTGAATATATAGCTTATTTTGTGTTATTATGTTTTTAACCCTAGGTTCCCATAATCATATTGGGGTTAGTCATTTTTACTTTTATATTTGTTTACAGAAATGTTAGTAATATTATTATATAACCACTCGCTAAAAATTTTTTGTCTACCGGTTTCGAGACATACCCGTCTCTTCTTCAGGACAATCACTACAACAGCACGCAAATAATACTACACATCACCACCATAGCATATGATGTGTAGTATTGTTTGCATGCTGTTGTAGTGATTGTCCCGACAAAGAGACGGGTACGTCTCGAAACTGATACACATAAGAATCTCGGTGAGTGGTTTTATACTTATATTACTAACATTTTTGTAAAAAAAAATAAAGGAAGAATTTTACTTACTTACTATCCAAAATAGATACCAAATTAAATCACATTTGATTACTATTTTAAATAATAGTTGACCAAACAAAAAATGATACTCATACCAAAATGTATGTATTTACACATGTTTGTACAAGCGGTTAATAAGATAAATACCGAGTCTATGTAACAAAATCTGTCTTTAATTTCACCTTATTGGCATTTTTTTTCAAATACTCAGGTGGGTGAAGGTTGCGATTCCAGCTTGAGTGTTGGCCAGCGTGTAGTGGGTATGAAGCAGACTGGTAATGGAGGCCTCGCCACAGAAGCCATAGTGAGGGCCAGTAACGTGTGGGAGCTGCACCCTGAGATTCCCTACCCTGATGCTGCAGCCGTAGTCTGTGGACACTCCACCGCGCTACTTGCGTTCACCCACTTTTCAAATTTAAATGGTAACTATAACAGTATCTGAGGATGACAAAAATATTACAAACCGGAACACCGCTGCGGTTTGGGAAATTGTCGCCAATATTGATATTTCAATTTTCTTTATTAAGAAAAAACGAGACTGATCACCCTAGTCTTACTCTCCAATTTTCCATCAGTGTAATGCAGTGCATTAGTACCTCTTTTTTTTACCTAACGTCCAAGTGACTCTGAAATCTAGCTACAGCTTATACAACAACGTTTATCATGTCCCTACTCAGGCTTCAACTTTATAAGTTTCATAGCCTATGCCTACTTGTGAGTGGATTTACTCTTTATGTTTATATTTATTATAATTTCATGTAATTCATGAGTGAAAATTCTAGGCAAAAACACTCGCAAGTACCTCTTTAATTTATGGATTGTATTTTATAATCATTCAATCCTGTTACTTTGAATATGACAAGACTAGGAATAAATGGATTGACCCCAATTACCCCACATTCTGGGATGGTGCAGATGAGGGGAAGAAAGTTGTGAAATATTATAATTTTACATACTTTGGCAATTGTAACTTAAATCGTAAAGGAATATTATTTTATTTGAATTAAATTGACAATTTATATTTTGAGACATAAGTTTCAAAATTAAAATACCCTTATCCGCACCAAATGGTATATACATATACTCGTATATTGTTGTTTTATTTTTCACTTAGCCATTCATGATAGGTTTTCATTTTGGTCTTATGTATAATAAAGGTTCAATTCTACAGCTAAAAACACAAATGCATGGTATTTTTCATAAGGTTATGTATCCCTATCCTGAATTTTTGTGATCTCCTCCTGAAACATGGTGTATTCATGAAATCAAAAATAAATTAATTTTTTACATTAAAAAAAGCGCATTCAGTTCTTACCATTAGCCATTATTGATTGTTTTTAGAAGGAGACATTATACTAATAGTGGCAGGAGCAGGGGGCTATGGTCTAGCTGCAGTAGAAGTGGCTACCACAATATTTAAAGCAAAGGTATATAGCTATATGTACTTATTTTTTTGATAATTTAATTTGGCTGTATTTTGATTTCCAAATGACAAAAACCAAACAAAATTCATAAAATAGGCAGCTGTTACAATTAAAAATAATAATATTTGGTTATAATTTTTACATTTATTAATTATAATTTCTACATCTTATCAGCATTGAATGCCGAAAGTAAATCCATCAACAATCGTGGACTTTAATGAGATTTTAAAATATGCCTTATTTAATTATGATGAATAATAAAATGTGGAACCACAGCGATAAATGACAGTTTTGATCGTTGGCAATATATACTAGTGAATATGAGTAAATTAATCTATTACAGAATGAAGTCTGATTCTTAAATGAAATTCTGAAGTGAAATTATGAAATCTATATGGTTTCAGGTAATAGCAGTTGCGGATACGGATGGAGAAGCTAGTTTACTCCGTGATCGAGGAGCATTTGCCGCATTTAAGAATGATCCTAAACGAAACTTGAAGGAAATTATGAAGGCAACTGATGACAAGGGTGTCGGTCTTATTTACGATGCTGTCGGGGGACCCATTATTAACACAGTTTTTAAATGGTAACATTTTACTATATGTACCTTATTAGTAAAAAAAAAAAAAAAACTTCAGCAACCTACTGTACCTTTTCAATTCAGACGTAAACCACTCACAGATGGAATGTTACCTTTTCTCTGCTCATAACACAAAACACCAAAACAAAAGACAATATTTATGGATTTTATACTTTAAAATGATTTAAAGTGTGTCAAATTTATAATAATTTTATATAGGGCACATTGCCAATTCCATAAGACATTATCCCTATATTGTTCAAGTACCAGTATTCTGTGTATTATTGTATCTGTAATGTCATTTTTTTTCTTTTACTTTTTCCAGCATCAAAGATCCATCGAGTGGAGTGGTACTCGGAACATATCGAATTAAGAAAAGGTCTGAAGGTGAAAAAAAATCAGAAGTAAACTCGGAAGATGGAAAAAAAGCAGAAGTAAATGAAGAAGACAGTGATAATGAAGAAAATAAGAAGAAAAAAGATAAAAAGAAAACAGAAGAAACAAAAGCAGAAATGTCACAAGAAGTTAGAGAAAAATATAAGACTGTAAATATATTTAATTATCGAGATACAAATCGGGAAGAGTTTTATGGTTTAGTGAGCCAGATATTAGAGTATTATGAAGAGGAACTGATCACAGCACACATCAGCAAGACCTTCCAACTCGAGGATGTCAATGATGCTATAGAATTCATTAAGGGAAAAATGTGCACGGGTAAAGTTTTGATAAAAATAAAAAACTAATAGATATGTATAAGTGAATAATGTTTTAGTATATAAAATCAACTCATTTCATACATCCATGTCTGCAAATGTTATTAAAAATGTAGAATAAATATTGATTTGAACTTATCGCTTCATATTGTATAATAATATATATGTATATCCTATCTAATATAAATTGTTTCAAAAATTTTATGAATAATTATTTATAACTACGTTTTTAAAGCCTACACACTACAATATTTAAATCATAATTTATAATAAAAACACTTTTACAGGCATCGTTGCCAGAATTTATTAAAATCACAATTTGTATAACTGTAAATATTCATTATATTTTATTAAAAATATTGTTCTAAAATTTCAAAATTGGTAAAATGTAGCTCGTGTTACAAATTTACCCGCAATATTTAAATCTCCGTTGATAACATTCGGCTTAATTTATCGCATATTAGCTGCGCTTAACATATAGAATAACAACAGTAGCTTAATACTAGCGTAAATACCACTCACAAGCTATAAGGCTCGAGCAAAGCCCGGAAAGTTCAGACTTCAAGGGGGTGAAGGCACAAAGGAAGGGGAGGGGAGGCTAGCACCAGTCCGCCATGTAAGAGAAGCCCCCGAACAGGCGGTGATCCTGCGCCGACAGCACGCGCGGCTCCTTGGGCGGCGTGAGCACCGCACGCTCCGACGTAAACTCGCTGTCGAAGTTAGACACGTCCTCCAGCGACGAGATGTTTGGCACGAAGGGCGGCTTGATGTTCCTCAGCAACAGCTGGTCCCACGCTATGTTACGGAAGAAGGCCTGCTTCTTCACATCTTCCGCGTCGCGCTCGCTCGATCCTAGCCGCCGTTCGGGGTTCTTCCGCAGCAGCCGACGCATCAGGGCGATGGACTCTAGCGACAGCATGCGCGGGTAGCGCACTTCGTCATTCACAATCGAGTCAAACACCTCCCCTTCGTCGTCTCCAGGGAACGGGGACTCTCCCACTAACATCTCAAATATGAGAACACCCAAGCCCCACCAGTCCACGGCCCGAGTGTAGGAGGTCTCTGTCAGCACTTCCGGCGCCAGAAACTCCGGGGTCCCGCAGAAGGTTCCCGTTCTATCCCCCCATCCCATGCCTTCCTTGCACAGACCAAAGTCGGCGATCTTTACGTAACCCTCTGTGTCCAATAACAAGTTATCAAGTTTCAAGTCTCGATATATGATATTATTCTCATGCAAATACTGCAACCCTAATACGACGCACGCAGCATAGAAAACTGCTCGAGGTTCACTAAAAACATCCGAGTGGATGTGCATCATGAGGTCGCCGCCCGCTGCGTACTCCATTACAAAGCACACATGAGCATCTGTTTGGAAACATGCAAACAGATTTACGAGGAAGGGATGGCGTATCGCATTTGCAACTTCAAAAATGCGTTTTTCAGACAACAGAGAATCGACTTCGTCGCGGGCGATTATATCACCTTTTTTAAGAGCTTTAATGGCAAAATATTCTCCGGTGGTTTTGTACTGGGCTAGTATGACTTTGCCAAAGTGTCCGCGACCGAGGACACTTAAAAATTTAAAACTGTCCATACTCATAGACTCAGACTGGGATTGTTTTTGAGAGTCGTAAGATTTGTCCCTAAATTCGGGTACCACACTGGGAATTACGGATTTGGTAATGGTGGTTGTTTCTACAAGTTCTTCCACAATCGGGAAGTCGAAAGATTTTGGAGAAGGGGACGGAGGGTATTCCACGATGGGTGTAGACGTCATAGAGGAGACGCCGGTTGAGCTATGGATAATAGTAGCGTTATTGTCTCGCCAGTCTTCCACATTGAGGAAGTCGAATTCTTTCAACGCAACTTGTAATTCCTTCTCCATTCGAAGATTACTGATATTTGGCTTAGGAGTTTGAGCAGATTTAGGTGGGGGTACAGGAGGGGTGGGAACACCGAGTGGCCGGACTCCAGCGAGGCCACCGATCGTAGTGTCGGGGTTTTCTGGGGATTCCTGTTTATTGTCAACGTGAATATTTTCAAAGCTGAGCTGAGAAGCGGGAGGCATGTGAGCGTTAGATATATTTTGTATAGAAGGGGAAGACCTTTTGAGCAAACGACCCCAAGTCGCAACATTGATATTCATCTGATTTGCCCGAGGAATATTCTTCACTTGCTGCTTGAATATTTTCCTCTGCCTCTGAAGTTTAGGTTTTCTGGATATCATGGGGTTGATGAATTTGATCTCGGCAAAAAGCAAACCTTGCGGTTCTAGCTGTAATGCCATTCCATGACGAATATCATCGATAAATTCTTCTAAACGTAAAAATTTTACTGCGCACAGTCCTCTCCAGTCCTTCCAGTGAATTCCGATTTCCACTTCACGCGATTTGTCCAGTTCGATTGAAAATCTGTAACAATAAAAATATTAAATATGTTGCATGTGGAATCAAAGCACTTTCTTTCTTCTTATTTATCCTTCGTTAATAATAATATATTGAATAATTTGTCCGCCTCCGTTGTGTAATGGTTAGAGTGTTTAGCTACTGTGCTAGAGATCCCGGGTTTGATTGCCAGGGGGGTTGAATATAATTATTAGTGATTTTAGACTCTAATATTTATTTAATATTACCCTGGACTGGTCCCTGAAGTGCAGGAGTGATCACCTGGCCTTCATGTAAGTAACAATCCAAACAACACTGCGTCAATTCGATGCACCATTAGGTGCGGATAAGGGTTAGAAGAATGATTTATAGACCATATATGCAAAGTGCTACCTCAAAGGCATTTTTACCAAACGTTTATTAGTTTTTAGTTTAGAGTTGTTTATTTATAAGTCAAATCATGAAATGTACACATGTAATATTATCTTGATGTATATCACCTCTATATATTTGCCCAATAACTCATACATCATACAACTATCCGGCATCAACTGATTACCTTCAGGATTTTTTAAAAATCAAAGCTATAAGAAATAACTAAGTGTTTTGTAATTATAACAACTAAAATAAAAGTATATTGAAATATTTAATTCAAAGGTTTAGGAAAAAAGCATTCAGCGTGGTGAAGATATGACATTTCTCAATGATATCATCAACTATTTTAGAATACCTGATAAGGATTGGTGACATTTATTAGTTAAATAATATTGGCTCTCCTCTTCCAAAAATAAATCTAAATTGATATGAAATGGAGGTTATCTATAGTAATATGTATTTATTTTATTATTACATTTAGATATACCTACACCAAGTTAATTAAAATGATAAGATATGATTCATTTAAATAACTTTTTCTTGAAGATCCAATAGGAATTGGTCGGTAAGGTGGAAAAAACATACTTTTGTTTGATGCCATGGAATAACATAGTTCTCTATTTAACTTGGGAAATTGACAATCCCTGACACATGTTTACCTTTAAACCTAGTATGTAGATGGTTTTTGATATAAGGTTTAACCACACTAACATATAAACTATTTAATATTTTAATATAAGTTTTTTCATCATTTTTATTTATCTGAAAACCATAATTATAAAAAAATTCATAGTTTTCAACCGTTTGGAGACAGAGAATACGGTATAGAGTATTTAACTATCATACAGCTCAAAAGCACAAGGGTAAGCGTACTCAGCTACCACCTATGGTAACCTGGATTCAATTTCCAGCGACACAAAAATACCACACCCAAATGTGGTGTTTTTATTTAATATATTTTTTATTGCAATATTAAACATGTTACGCATCATAAAATTTAATTTGATCTTCAAGTATTAACAAAATCATTATGCAAATAAATACCATAGTGAAGTGGATAGTTTTAATATCGTGGATGTACTGGATGGCAAAAAACGTCAACTTGAAAATATGCAATTTTGACTTAATATGCATATTAAAAGCTTTCAATGTTCTATAAACTGGCAAAACACACTTAAGAAGTTTGAAATGTCATATAAATGTGGTTTTAAAAGTAAATTAAACTTTAAGTTTAATAACGGGTATTTTATTCAGGCTAAAAGGTTTAAATAACAGGGATTTTAGAGTTAACGATATGTTAACACACGATTATTCATAATTCTAATGGAGTAACTCATAGACCATTACATTTGGATGAAAGGAAGAAGTATTTCACTCTTAAAACAAATGTATACATAGGTAAGCAAATAGTCATCCGACAAATTGTTTCTAAACATGTATCGCTAGGGACAATTATCCAATTTAATCCATTTTGTATCTTCCTGTGTAGTAGCTTCAAGAGGAGACAGCTACAATATCTTTTTCAACAATCACAAGGTTACAGTATGTAAAATAAATAATAAAGTTCTTACATTGAGTTGAAATAAAAAAATTATTATTATTAATAATGCAATTACGCAATTAGTTTTTCTTTTCGCCAATCCTTGAACTCATAATCTGTTAATATTTTCTTTGAGTGTAATAGAGACTTTATAAAAACAAAATGGAATTATATTTAGCAACAACTCTAAGACTTATTCCATCTTATTGGGAGTTGTGAAATATGTTATTTTCAGTTCCGTTATTATGTGACAAGAGACTCGAGTCATGAAATCTTACGATGTACAGTCCAATGATATGATTTCTACTAAATTCCATCTAAAGTCTACTTACAAAGTAAAATCTCTAGTAAGGTAAGTTAGTAGAGAGGATAGAAGGCCAGATCACATCACATTTCGCTCACTCCTTTCAAGAACGTCATAAATCAAAAATCGCCAATTTTCAGTTGTGCATGTTTTCGCATCACAATCCCAGCAAAAGAGGCATATTTTTAACTAAATATTTACCCGCTACAGGGCAGAAAATGTTGTTTTTTCATTTTGAAGAAAAGGTATAGTTTAATTATTTTTTTAAATATACTAAATATTTTTCAAATGGAGAAAAAACCTTCAGGTTTTACCTAAAAAGATGTGTTGTAAAGTAAAAAGTTCAATAAGTGGCTTGATATTTATTTTTAATACATTGTGTTACATTTTTAAGCTTTAAAAACGTTCTCCTGAAAAATCAAGTTTTTCGATTTATGACGTTCTTGAAAGGAGTGAGCGATTTGTAATCATACTACGCAAATGTAAGCAAACAGTCTCTAAAAATAGGTTGGTTGTTCACACTGTGGACATATCCACTTTAAGATATTGAGTGTTGTTTAATAAGAGAAAAATTGTCACCTTTGATCCCAAGCCTGCTGTGAACAAGGCTTCCAGCTGGTTTGGGCCACGGTGTGATTGTCCAGCTTGAGGACGGCCATGATTTCATTGCTGGTCTCTTCCTTGATGGAGTAGGACTTGATGGAGTTGCGGATAGTGACCCCCTTGACGAAGGAGCGCAGGTCGGAGGGGCTGGCGCCGTGGTCCTTGCGCGCGCGGCCCGGCACGTCCTCCAGCAGCGCTTGGCAGCCCATGAGGCGCACCTCCAGCTGCCCCGTGACCTGCACGGCCTGAGCGGGCGGCGCCGGCGCCGGGCCCTCCGCGCGCCCGGCGCCCAGGCTCGTGTAGCCGGCGTGCGGGCTCGCTTGCAGCTCCCAGCTCACCTCGCGCGCCACGGGGCTGCGAGGTGGCAGCTCCAGCCGCCGCTGGTCCAGCGAGCGCCGCAGCAGGTCCAGCTTCTGGCTGGACTCGGTGAGGCTCGCCTGCGCCTCTTGCAGCGCCTTCTTGTCGGGCGCCTTGGTGCTCTGCAGCAGCCGGATTGCGTTCTTGGAGCCCTCCACCACGGCGGTCTCTATCCGCAGCCGGTTGCGCAGCTCGGCGATCCTCTCGTCGAGCGAGGACTCCCCTCCCTCGCGGCTCTCCCCGTTGGAGCCGGCCACGTGCTCGTTGGATCCGTCCTTCTGTCGGCCCTGTCTCAGCTTGAGAATCCTGAGCTTCAGGTACTCGATCTTGACCCTGGAGTCTTTCAGCATCTGATGCGCCTCGGCGAGCAGCTTCTTGTCCCTGGACTGGTGACCCCCGCTTATGCTCTGGATCATGTTCTCGGCTCCCTGTTTTACTTTCAACTCGATGTTGAGTTGTTTCTCCAGGGAGACCAGCCTTCTGTCGGAAAACTTGGCGTCCCCGAGATGGTGCTGCGCCTGCTCCGCGCTGGACGAGAGGATGACATCGTCGTCGTACGATATGTTCAGCAGGGACTGAGGACCCGTCTGCCCTCTAGAAAGAATGATCTGGGACTCTAATTCCTGCAACTCCGAGTTGAGTTCTTTAAGTTTTATGTTAGCTTTCTTGACGATACTGGCGACGTCCGATAGAGAACGTCTGTCAGTGGCGACTTCTCGAAGCTTTTCCGCGCCCTCCTTTATTTTCAATTCCTTGCGAATTTCGCGACGAATTAACTCCTTCAACTCTTCCAATTTGGCTGGCAAAGCGAGTTCCGGAACCGACTCCGTTTGAACGCCGTATTTGTGCCCTAATTCGTAGAGCACTGGGTGTCTAATGTAATCACCTTGATAATAGCCCGGGTCTGCCATAGTTGTGACCGAGGAGTCGACCGTCAACGGACTCAAATCATATCATTTTTTCGACACATCAGCCTTGGAACCTGTTAAAAATAAACCAAATATGTAAAACCACTATTTTAAAACATGATGACTCAGTTAAAGCACTATAATTATGGGCAAAGAACCTAAATTAAAACCAAATTACTAACCAGCACTACCTATGTCGGCCATAGACAAATACTGCGTTAGCTGTCAGTTAGAAGTGCTTACGAATTCAAAAGTAATGAATCTATAAAAAAATGTTGTAGGATGTAACAAGTTTAAAAATAGCAAGAGCTTATACTGTGATTGCAGAATATATCACTGGAGCGAACAAGAATTCGGTTATAAAACGTCAAGCAAACGCTCAGGATTGAAAACATGAACCGTAGGTGTATAAGTATATATATTACAATATCAAACACTTCCAACATAAACAAACTCACCGTTTCATGTTTATTACTGACTTCTACAAATAAATTGAATACATACACTTAAAACTTTCAACGCTGAGATGTTTTATATAAATAGCAATACTAGTCTCAGTAGATTGTAGCGTTTTTTTAAATTATAAATTACATATTTTTAAATATCTTCCATTCATTCATTATCTAAAATATCAAAGAATACGAAAATATAAAAAAATGAGAAATATTTTGTTTTGGAAATTTCATATTCTTTTTTGTAAATTTATTATTTACGCATCTCTTGAAGCGCCATTATAGTTCTGAAGGTTTTTCTTGCTTATCATTTTTCATTTGAGTAGAAATAAAGTATCTATTTTTTATTATTTACTTTATTAGTTTTCTAACCTTCGAGTACATATTAGTACTCATTTTTATATTAATACATATAAAAGCAAGTACTTATACGTTTTTTTAATGTAAAATCTAAAGATGAACAGCCTTTGCCTTTTATTTCTATGGTTCTAATGTCAAAAATATTCATATGGATCTGTCACACGATATTCAAATAAGTGTAGAAAAATTACAGTAACTACTTCAATTAGCAATGATTTTACCCGTAATTTGGCGTAAAATATTATCAAAAAATGCTTTAGAACGTATAATTTCAAGTTCTCGCCATTTTTCACAAATAGTAAATATTTTTCCTGATTAATGATGTATTTGATGTAAAAAAATCCATTACATAAATAATTTTCATTTTTAAGTTTTATTCAATAAGTTTATTTTTATCTAGGGTGAAGACAAGTCGGATTCTAAAGATTTTAAATGGCCTACACGAATACTGTCCGGAATTCAACCAACTGGCTCAGTGCACATTGGAAATTATTTAGGAGCTATCAAGAAATGGGTTGAGTTGCAAAACAGTGGAGAAGATGTGATAGTCTCTGTGGTTGATCTGCATTCTATTACACTTCCTCATGTAATTGCTTGATTTACTTCAATGAGTTTGTGTCTTTTACAGTTCAAAATTCGTGTTATAAACTTATTTCCATTGTTGAAGGAACCTGAAACATTGCGTAGTAATATTTTGGAAATGACTGCCACTCTCCTTGCTTGCGGTATCGATCCCAACAAGTCTACCCTCTTTTTACAATCAAGTGTCACACGACATGCGGAGCTTTGTTGGATCCTGGGCTGCTTTTCAACCATGTCAAGGTTTTAATTTATCTACTTACTAAACTGATTCTGTTTAATTTCTGGTATCATTTGCATAGATTGTATATCTTACACATATACTGATTTTTTTCTGTGCTTTTGGATCACCCTGTCTTTTTATTTTCGTCATCTATATCAGTATTTACAAAAATAAGTTTTTTCAAACAAATTACCTTTGAAGCCTCTATACTTTGGGTTTATCCGTGGTAGAAATGTATGTGGATAAAAGATATATAAATTTAATTTGAATTTTTATTTCAAGGTTAGCACATCTACCGCAATTCAAAGAAAAGTCAGAATTCATGAAGGACATTCCTCTAGGCCTATTCATGTATCCTGTGCTTCAAGCTGCCGATATTCTTTTATATAAAGCTACTCATGTCCCGGTTGGAGAAGATCAATTACAGCATTTGCAAATGGCACAGCAAATAGTCAAGACATTCAACCACAAGTTTGGGAAAACGTTTCCCCATCCTGTTGCATTGCTTGGGGGTAAATAAAGAAATATATATTTATACGTACAGGAAATTGAAAAGTCAATGAACATTTTTTTTTAAATTCACATTAAAGTTTATTCTGGCTTGACTAAGCAGTGGGTGTAATACTTACTCCACCATATTTTGTTAACAATTACATATGGTATTATACAAACATAACAAACAAAAAAATAACAAGGAATAAAATAAAATAAAAATAGAAATACTGCAAAAAAACATAGTTAAATTATTAAAAGTTTAATTAATAACAAATCAATAAATATAATGCAACGACTATACACTTTTTTCTACTTTTATTTTATTTGACCATTGACCGAATTTCGTCATTGATGACATCATAGGATCAGTCTGATAATTGTTTTATTATATAAAATGCAGTTCCACCAAGAAATGTCCAAAACTTGAATCAAATAAATAAATACTACTGGAGAGACGTAAAAAAAATCAGATCAGCTTGCTGGCAATTGCAACACTAAAGTCCAGTGCTGCCAAATGTACAGACCCCACTTTTAATACGAAAAGTTTCTTCCCATTAAAAAATCACCAACAACCTCTTGGTTATTCAACCCAGTGAGGTGGGGATCTTTTCATTTGTAAAGGCCTCATTAATTTATCTGATTCAACATTTAGGCTGCATTGGTAAAAATTTCAAGTCAATCCATCAACTACTTTTCGAGTTTTGCAGACACAAACATATAGAAGCTAAATTTTAAATTTAATATATAAATTAATTTTATAAACAAAGGTATTTAGTTTTTTTTTTAATTGTCACAAGTCATATATCAGAATAGCCAAAAGGCCGCATACGACCTTAAAGCCACAGGTTCCCCCCACGCCTGTAACCTTATCTGATTATTCTAGTTGATATGAATATATAAAATATTATGTAAAAACTTTCAATCGGGTTTGTAAAACCTTTGTTCAGAATTGCAATCAACAATGCCTAACAAAAAAATTGATAACTTAAAAAAAATATATGTTACTCTAATCTTTTTATAACACTGTTATTTTATGTATGCCCCAAAAACTTGCCTTCTTTCAATGTGGCCCTATGAAGCTGAAAGGTATATTTAAAAAAAAAAAGATAAATATTTGTGTTTTTATTTTTTACACATTATTTCAATTTCATTTCTGTGAGCCTAAGCGGCTCATTATTAGAAATAGGTATCAAATTGTTGTAGAGTGGGTTCGAACTGAGAAACTCTGACTTAAAGAGTCCACGACACTAACCACGGGAGCACAACCCGACACTTTGATTTAATGTTTTTTTCTGTATGTAGATCAGCCTGGTAGCCGTATTAAGAGTTTAAGAGAACCCCTAAAAAAGATGTCAAAATCAGAACCCGATCCAAAGTCACGAATTCTGTTAACAGATTCAGACGAACAAATAACTAAGAAGTTTAGAAAAGCAGTCACCGACTTTAATCCAGAAGTATGTTTTCATATTGGATGTCATTATTGTAATTACTTTTAATTCTATTGATATGATCATTGGGCATTATTGTTAATCTTTTTTTAGGTTACCTATGATCCAGAAACTAGACCAGGTATATCAAATATGATAGATATTCATTGTATGATGACGGATAAAATTCCTGAAGAAATTGTTGAAGAAGTATTTGGTGTTACCACTGGCAAGTAAGTATATATTTTGTCCACATATTATATCATCGATATCGAAATATTCATAATGATGGTATTTCTAAACGAATTGATAATACTGGATGTAGGAACAAGAGGATGCAACACTGAATGTGCAGAAGTGTATTAACAGATAAACAGGACAAAATGTTAAGAATGCTATCAGTGCATACAACTCTTTATGAACAAATACTGAATTAAATCCTCAAGGACTTGTTACCATGGTGTTTTAAAGGTGGGGACTAACCGGAGTCATTTCGTCATAACGTAACACGTTACGATGCGAGCATTTGTATAGTCAGTACAGCGAGCCGAGCTGCTCGCCGCTCGTTCCGAGTACTCCATCCGAAGTCGGATGCTCGCCGCAAATGTTACATGATGACGAAACGCTCTGGTCAGTCCCCACTTTTTTGAGAAGGAAATGTGGAAGTTTAGACATTTACAGGGCTTGTTTCCTTCAAACTTGCACATAGTTTGTTTCTTGTCACATGGAATACATATTAGTTTATAATTTATTTTTTAATAATGATTAGTATGGTGAATGTTACACAGTGTATAAAGTGATCTTGTGAACCAGCTAATATCGGGCTGTAAGCCCTGTGATGTCCTAAACCTGTATCTTAATCTTTATAGGGAAGATAAAAGACTGGCATTTTTTATGAAATATGTATTAGTAGTCTGCCTCCGTAGTGTAATGGTCAGCACGCTCAGCTACCGTTCTGGAGGTCCCGGGTTCAAATAAAAATAAGTGATTTTTCACTCTAATATTTATTCAATATTACCCTGGACTAGTACTTAAAGCGGAGGACTGATCATCTTTCCTTCATGTGTTAGAGAAGAATATAACACTGCATTTATATGATGCTGTGCCCTTTGCACCATTGAGTGCGGATAAGGGTAAAAAAAGAAGTATTAGTAGAAAGTTTGATTCACTGTTTTTTTTAAATTTTGGTTTTTTACTGAATAGCAGAATATTAAAAATTATCTTCATTTCGTTGTTAAAGTGTTAAATTTTGTAAAGAAACCCAACCCTGGAGTCAAGTCCAGTACAATAATTTTTTTAACATAAATCCCACTCACTAAAACCTTAATTTTTTTCTCATTCATTTAACTTTTTTTCAGATATAAGTATTTGGTGGCTGAAACAGTTTGTGCACGTTTAAAACCAATTAGATCAAAAATTAATGACTACTTGTCTCAACCGCAATATATTATCGATGTTTTAAATAATGGTGCAATTAAAGCAAATAAAACAGCAGACAAAACCTTCAGAGAAGTTTGTGATAAAGTTGGTTTAGGAATACCACAGCTCAGCGAGCGGAAACAACAAATATCTTCAATTATAAAATAAGGACAATTTATAAATAATTTAATTTTAAATATTAGGTGTTATTTATATAACTTATTTATAATAAATAGATTTAGAATATCGATGTTTTTTCTTCCTTTAAATCAACTACTTGGCTTGCAATATTGTAAATGTTTTTTTTTGTTGTAAACATCCAATGATGAAAACAAGGTACTACTTAATGTGATATTTTGAGATATGGACTAAAGGAGTTTTGGTCAGTGGTTGTCGTGTTTTCCATGTTTTACTGGTTGCCATAAATAACCTGGTAAATGTCTGCTTGGTCCATCTTTGCCTGTAGGAATATTTCAGTTTGACATCTCGCTCGCATTGCATTTATATACCTTATATGCAGTCAGGAAATATTAATACCATAAAGTACATGAGTACGAGGAAAACATTTGAGTGATTTATGGCCTGAGAAATATTTGAATAGGATTTATATATACAATCGAACTCGTTATAACGAGGATGAAGGGACCGACTGAATTTGCTCATTATAACCGTTCCTTATTATATCCGAGAATATGTATTTTTTTTAAAACATACCTATCACGTAAAGTATGTTATCTGGAATGGTCACATAACAATAAATTTGGATAACTTATATAGCGCCATTTTCGTAAATTACTATGTCAAGGGCGCTTCACTGTGAATGAATTGGGGAAAATATTATGGTGGAAATAATGAAAAAAATAAATGTGTTTCAGTAGTGAAAACCGTCATTTCAGTATATTTATATAAATATATATATATTTATATATATATATATATATTGATTTGAACAAATAGGTAGTTGAATTCAGTCCCAGTCGCAACATTTGAAGTTTCTAACTCCCCTTTCCCCTCTGCACCGTAGGATAAACTAATGCTGAAGTCTGCTTTAAGTAGGTTTTGGTTAGTGTTTCAAATTTACAAAATCAAGTAACTTCAAAAAAATTATGAGTCTAAATTTATCAAAGTTATGATAAAAAAAATTATCTTGACAGTAGGTGCTTATTTATCAATAAAGTTTATTTCAGATTGGACGTTATTCGCAGGACATCTTACTCGATTTTGTAAACGTATGAATAAGGACCTACCTACCATATTTGATTTATATTTGTGAGCATATTGTAAATAATAATTGTCTATGCTTTAATACTACATACCATTTTTTTGTACAGAACGCCATATTGTCGATTCCCCCTTCCGTCACTTTTGCAGGCTGTCACTTTCAGGCATCATTTTGAATGGGACAAGAATGCCAGTAAAAGTCGACATAACACCTCCGCCGCCAGCAAACTCCAAACAACCAGGTGTAACCAAGTCCTTGCTTTATAATGGATCGAAGTTTCAGGGCCATCAAAAATCTAAAGGGAATTCCTACGAAGTAGAAGTTGTTTTGCAGGTTAGTATTATCAATGTAGAGACTGTTACTTAAAATTTCTTTGTTCCGAATTACGCGTCTTAACTATTTGCAGAGAAAATCTCAAGTTATAATTAGAAATAATATTTATTGCGCATTTACATTACTTCGATTACATGTTGCTATGACTGTTCTCAAGATGTCAAAGCTCAGTATCTATTGTATCTGTATAGAGTATGAGTGAAAATTTCGGATTGAATTGCGCAAATCTATTTGTATCCATGCTTCACTGATCGTTGTTTTGGTTTTGATTTATTTCAGCATGTAGATGAAGAAAACTCCTATCTCTGTGGGTATTTGAAAATAAAAGGTTTGACAGAAGAATTTCCTACGCTCACTACATTTTTTGATGGAGAAATAATATCAGCTAAATATCCATTTTTGACCAGAAAATGGGACGCAGATGAAGATGTTGACAAGAAACATTGGGTGAGAAAGACAAAACATATAATTGTACTCAATTCTCTTTTCAAACTCATGATCAATTATTTTTTAAAAAAAAACTTTATTTATGTGTTATATTTAATCTCTTTCGATTTAAAAAGTCTATTAAAAGCTATCAATTTGCGTTCTCTTTCGATTTAAAAAGTCTATTAAAAGCTATCAATTTGCGTTCAATGTAGTTTAAACGTGTTATTTTCATTTATCAAAGTTGCATTATTTTTTCCTCAGTTTGACGAAGTTTAACATTTCATCAAACCGCAGTTTATGTGTTATATGTATATATGCATATGTGCATGTGTGTATGTGTATATGTATACATATTCCATAAACCCTTTTTAAATCTAGCTGATTTTCTTCTATTTTTCAGAGTAAATTCACTTCATTTTGCCAGTACGTAAAAACCTTCAACTCCGACACATTTGACTACGAGGCTCTAGCATCTACAGATTTTGTTTTCATGAGATGGAAGGAACACTTCTTAGTTCCCGATCACACAATAAAGGATATTAACGGAGCGTCATTTGCTGGCTTCTATTACATTTGTTTCCAAAAATCTGCTGCTACCATTGAAGGGTATTATTACCACAGAAGCTCAGAATGGTAAGAAATCACTTTGAATGCATTTTATGTTTTTATTATATTGTTTCATTAGTTTGGGGCTGCGATAGAGATCGCACAAGCTATAAACATTTTTTATGTATTCTGTATATATTTCATTTAAAAAAACCACAAAAAACATCTATTTCTTAGTTTCAACTAACAAAAAATCTAATCAAAATCTCGGCCAACTCCATACATATGTACCGCACAAAATATATTTAAATACTTCTGTAAAATTGCATTTTGTGGCTTACAAAAGGATATGTAAGAAATGTAAGTTTATATTCTTATAATTGAGTTTTGGTTAGTATAAAATTTTAGATGAAGGTTTATAAAATTCATTTGCTTTTGTGTAATTTCTTTTTTTTGTAATTTGCTTCAATTTTAATTTAACATTCTTTATCTCCTTTTCAAGATTACAGTCTTAATAAAAAATAATAATCAGTCTTTAATAAATGTACCTACAAAATAAGTAGATTGATTTTGATATCAGCAAATATTGAATATCAATCAAATATCAGTCTCAAAGTCTATTTTTGATCAGCCATGCAATGGTGTAGAATTAATGTGGGAGCTATAATCTATGCAGTGTCAACTGTAGTATAAAAAAAACACTATTTCTTAAAAAATATATATAATTTAGGCAATTGGTATATAATATTATGATGTAAACAAATGAATGGAGTATGTACATATTAGTTACTATTGCAAATTGGCATTTATTCAATCATTTACATACCTTTTAATTACAGTGAAATCTCAGATTACGAATGACCGTAACGTAACAATCCTAATGACAAAATTCATCAGTTTTCAAAAAGAATTATAGGTTATAAAGAACCAAATATTCTGTCCTTAATTGTATTTTACATAAAATGGCACTATATGAATTATGTAAAATTATTATTAGTGGTAAAATATAAATATTTAATACAGCGGACTTTAGATTTACTGAGACAAAATGGTAAATATTTTTTGTTACAAATAATTACCATTGTTCCGCTATATAATGCGTGAAAATCAAACTGAAACCTAAAATAATGATAAAAATGTTGAATAGCATCATGAAGATATGACGATAGTAATTCATCGTTCACGTGTTTAAATTTTATAAAAACATGCTCTAATATTTTTTTTTCATATTTTGGAACCTACTTTTCAGTCATTTTCGAAATACAATGAATTCCAGATAATCAATCACAGTAAATAGAGTCTTCTGTGTGACATGATTTTGTAAGACTGTTTCTTATTAATATAGCACAAATTAATAATTATATATTCCACACGGAGTTGCAGTTCTCGGCATTTCATGGAATCTTTCAGAGACACTGGTTTACAAGTAACATTTAACCTTAAGTTTTGTATCACATTGGAGGTCACCAATGCCGAAATTTAAGTTGCAACTGAGTGAATTGTTGTTTAATATGATTGACATGTATTATTTTCCAGGTACCAGTCCCTGAATTTGAGTCACGTCCCCGAACATAGTATCCAAATCTACGAATTCAGATGAAAATGTTTCCCTCGACTCGGCCTGCTCCCTTTATGTTTCACCATCCCTACATTTTGTGGTTAAACATTGCCTCTTATGAAATACTACGAGAGAAATATCTAAATCAATTCGTTTGATGCAATTCAATGAAATCATTAGACTGAAAACGTCAAGTTTAAATATATTTCTGTATATGTGTGCATTGTGCAATTTAAGATTATTTTGAAAAGATTCTACTTCTATTTATAAATTTACAAATCAGTTGTATTTTGTAGACTGCAATTAAATGTACTTGTAATAGCGTTATATTGTTCAATAATAGTCTTTTTGTCAAATCTAGTGATATATTATTTATTTGATATTTTTACATTTTTAACTGAAATTCGTTTGTACGCATATGTATTTAATTTTACTTATTTGAGCCATGTTATAACGTGAAGCAATATGTTGGACTTGTAGCTTTGTATTGCATATCTTGTATCTCTTATAATATTACCATGTTGGAATAAAATGATTTGTAAAATTTTGAAAAATTATTTTATTGTTCGATTCTGATGAACATAATTTTGTAATAAAAGCGCTGTGAGCATAAATTCTTTAATAATTGTTTTTGTATTGTTTATTTAATGTAACAAAGGTTTTTCGTGATTTTAGAACTTATTGCCACTCAAGTGTCTAAAAGGTTTATTTTAATGATCCATGAGATTTATGACATATAATTAAATTGACGAGTCGACAGTACATTAATCTGATGCGGCGCCTTACTCCTTGCGCATGTGATTAACGATTGACACGTGACACAAGTGGCAATTACATGTCAATACATGTAATTGCCACTTGTGTGGCATATCAATATAGTGCGACTTAAGAAATGTATGTTTCCATGTGAACGCTATTGATTGCATTTCAGCTAAAAGGGTAACAGTCGCTTGTCACAATATGGGGTCCTGTGGAGCAATGAAAAAGGAACATATAATGCAGGTGTCATTTAGTTTTCAATCTCTTGGGATTGTTCCCGGTAGAATTAAAGTCATTCATTGAGTATAAAATTATATGGATTTTATTTTCACAATACATTCGAAAGACATTTATAATACACCTATTGACGGTTACGACTTGGATGGAATTAGCTGCACTTACATTATTTGTGTAGGCTAGCGATACATATTAAACCCAATATTGGGACTCTTGAAGTCATTGCACTTTGCAAAAATAACAAAGTGCATGATTCATTCACATTTGTTATCCAAAGTTACAAATTGAGTATTTCGTTAAATAAATTAAGTCTTGCAATAAAACAATACTTAAGGGCGCAGATTTTATACCAAAAATACTGTTGCAATAAAAAATAATCCTCATTTAAAATGATAAAATATATATTTCAACGTATCGTACAGAGTACTTTATTTTTCATTAAATAACATTTTTCAAAAGGAGGGGTGACTTTATTGCCATCAGATTTATTTTTCATAATTTAGACATTCAGAAAGCTTTTTAAGTGCAAAGATTTTTTTTTTAGAATTAGTAGAGGCTTAAAAAAAACTAAATAGAAAAAGGAAAGATTTACAGTTTTTAAGCCTATAAAATGGTGAGGATTCATAATTTATTTTAATTAATATATGAAGAAAAAAACTTTAGTACCGATACAGTAATAGCTCATTGATTTGATATCAAAGGAACCTAAAAGTAAAAAATATTTTGCATTGCAAATTTAACCCATTCATGAACAGATGCATAGCGTTGAAAGGTAATTTTGGTTTTTTATTTGTTGGCAAAATAACAAAAGCAGTTAATAGCAGGATGGTGATGCCGAAACTTCATAAAATTTTCAAATTATGATTTTTTTAAAATTGTTTTGATTAACAAGCTTTTTACTGTAATATCTCAAAAGGATTTGTACTTATGAATCAGATTATTCATTAAATAATCCGAAATCTCCAGGGTATTTCTGTATATTTATTTAAAAAAGTAAAGAAGAATTGGTACTTCATCAATAAATAGTAATCAGAATAAACAGTAACTTCCATAACTCAGGATTTATAAATATAAACTTTATGTTTGAAATATTGTTGTGGAAATAGATATTATCTGACTATTATAAACATATAGATGAACTCATAAAAAGGGAACTAGCATCAGTTATTTAAAAATATTTGTTTTACATGATTATACAATTAAAAACATTGCCATTTTGCTTAGAAATGTGTAAAAATTACATATTATTATAACTACAACTTTTGTTGTGTACACCATCCAAATCGATAAATTAGTACTAAATACTGTGGAAAACTATTTTTGGGAAAAGTAAAATGATTTTACAATGTTTACCAAAACCATTATAAAAACATATATGCAGATTTTAATATGATACTAGTATCAAAAAAAATTTCACAGTATTTGAGCACTAAGTGAAAGGGAATAATATTAAAACTACATACATACTTAATAAAATAAATAATTGTTAACTAAAACCACTTTTATACATAACAGTAAAATATTGCAATATATATATTGAACAGAGATTTTTTTCTCTAAATATATTTTATATTGTTGTATATTGTACTTTATATTCTTAGAAGAATTGCTTTAACGATTTTTCTCACTATACGAAACACTCAAATTCCTCACAGCTTTCAATCAGTAAGCCTACAATATACAAAGTCACAGTCACTTTTACACAAACGATTCAACAAATTGGCTTAAGACTAATATGTATACTTCCATCTCTGATAATTTAGATACAAAGAGACGAGTTTGCCGCTTAAACTTATACTTATTATATATGTACAATGCCGAAGCTTAGCTGCTTGTATCTTGTGCAGCTTTATACATTATCAGATTAACCGAGCCCTCCAAGTTATTCATTGGTGCATTGTTATAAAATTACTAGATTTATCATTGCCCACAGATTACACTGGCCAACAATGATTTTGTAACTGAAATTTTGATGACTGATTTGGACTAAGTTAATCGTTCTTATTCAAAGTCTATATGGTAACAAGCTTGTATCACGTCGAGTTTTGATGTTACAGTCATATATTGTTTGTATGGACCCCATACGTTGAAACCGTAATAGTGGTTGGTATCTAGACATGTCTAAGGTCTTAAGGATTGAAAAAAAGTATCGATAATTATGGAGTAACAGTGGAAATATATTAACTTATACATATTGAATACAATAGCATTATGTATATGTTTATATATATATATATACATAAATATGTAATAAGATAAACTTAAGTCAATATCAGAATAAAAAATATCCATAACTAAAAAATCTGACGTGCTACATTTTTTTTGCCTTCATTTTTTAATTCAGCTATGCAAAGTGCTTAAAGATCAGATATTATCATGCCAGTTACAAAATAAAAGTTATAAATTGCTATCCAGTGTTATTAAAAATACATGTACCGACAGTCTCTAGACATCTTTCTGGAGAACTCGAGGAAATCACTTATTCCTTTCTAATCAAAGTAATGTTTTTAACCTTTACACAAAAGCAGCACGCTTAATCCCTTATCAAACTCACACGGTACATTAAATGTCAACATAATAACACAAAAAAGGTTTAACCCTTCCTTCCCTGTGTTGGGTGGCTACTACACGTTGCTTCTTATAACCATCAATATCTCAATAAATACAAGGTTAAGATTTTAGGTATCCCTTCATATTATATTTACGCATTGATTTAAAAAATAACATTAATAATAATCTGAATTTATTGGGTGCATCTGAGGTATTTTGTGAACGTCAGAAACAAATTCGCGTATAAACAGCGCTGTGAGTGCCTCGACCTTACCTTATCTCGACGATACGTGAAAAGTGTGCGGGAAGCGCGACACTATTCGCATCTCACTTTTGCATACTTCACAGTTGAAGTGCGAGGAGTGCGGCCAGCTACTAGTGCGCAGCAGCTCTCGGGCTTGCAATCATAGTGGGTCTATGCCCGTTCTGTCAGCGTTGCCAGATGATTTTTTTTATTAATATTTTCAGCAAATAAATCTCAAATATTATAATTTTTGACTTCAACTATAATTAATGAGTTATATAAGCTGTATGAATGTAATTATTGTTTACAATTTTTTTATTGTGTATCGACTACCCAACACCGGAACACGCATTTTTATTTTAGTACCGTAAGGGAAAGGTTAACATGAAAATAGCTTATCTGTACTAATTTTAAAAGACTGGGCACCAAAATGAGTATAAAAATTGACAGTCAGCTCATGTAAGACGAAAAATAGAAATAAAACATCTTCAAAAAAAAACATTGATGTAGACAATATTAAATAACAATTTGGAAAACAATGATAGAGAACTACAGTTGAAATCCTTTAAAATGGAACCATGGAGATTGAAAATGTTTTCCATTTATTAGATTTAAGTTTTGTACTGACATTTCTTGGTGGAACTGCATTTTACATAATAAAACGATTTTATGGTATTTTTCTTTGACCAATCTGATGAAGTCGGTAACGATAAAACCTAGTCACTGGCCAAATAAAATAAAATAGAAAAATCTATATAGTTGTTGTTTTATTATATTTTTCCACTTGAAAAGATGCCAAAAAAACTCACCAATTTAGCACTTTCCCCAAATTTCCTGTACCGCATACAGGCAAAAAAAGGCCTTTGCAGATTTGCCAGTACCTGGTAAGGGCGACCCCGGCGTAGTAAAAGCTCAAACTGATTTTACCATTTTATTTTATGAGGCAGTTGAATGTATTCGAACCCGGGACGGTAGCTAAACATTAGATTCCCAGGGGGTGACTCATGATAGACAAGTCCTCAGTAAGGACAAATTATTGTAAATTTAAGATTGTAATTATGTGTATGATGAAATAAATAAATGGAGTAGAAATTGTGACTCTTGTAAAGGTGGGGACTGACCGGAGTCATTTTGTCGTAACGTAACACGTTACAATGCGAGCATTCGAATAGTCAGTACAGCGAGCCGAGGTACTTGCCGCTCGTTCCGAGTGTCCCATCCGAAGCCGGATGCTCGTCGCGAATGTTACGTTACGACGAAATGCTCCGGTCAGTCCCCGCCTTGATGTTTCAATGCTTTTAATTAGAAAATATTTATGCATTAGAAGGGCCCAGGTTAATCTGATAAAGGATAATTTGTAATAATAAAAGTGATGCATCGTGAATGCATGTATGAGATTACTAGGAGATAACGCAGGAGTTTCTGCCAGTGCACGAGGTCCGGTGTTCGATAGTCCCGTTGGGGCTGAGGGCGGTGCTGTTGGTGGGCAGCTTGATCCGGGAGCCCTTGAGGTTGCGATACTGCATGGTGGAGGAGGTCATGGCGTAGGACTTGAGGTGGGACTTCATGACGCTCGGCAGGGGCAGCTGCTCGATACTGTACACGGTCGTCTTCTGAACGATGGCCCGACAGCACATTTCTTGGAGGCTCAACACTGCAATTATATTTATTCACTTAACAATATTTTCATTTGCAACATTTTGAGTATACATACTTTTTCCCAAATCTGGATTATCTCCAATTAGGAGTTAATTTTTAAATTATTTTTAACATCTTAGCATACATAAAGAAGAATATAAAAAGTCTGGGCGTTTACAGAGCTTACAACTTTCATATCACTTTACATATGTATCACTACTGAATTTCTTGATTTTTTTTTCTTAAAATATCGTAAAATATTCATTTTACTTTTGAAAATGCGTTCCTGCCAAGATTGGTGACAAAATTGAGGCCTAGTATTTGTTAAATAGCAACTTGATTTTCTTTAAACCCAAGAAACATTTGATGCAAAGTTTTTTTTAAAATATTATTTTTGTATTGAAAACATAAGTTTTTCTGCAAAACAAATATGTGGTAAGAAAAGAGTTATTGAAAGGTAAGGATTTTAAAAATAAAAATATTTTTTAATACAATTCTGAAAAAAAAAATGGGTGTTATCAGACGTCTGACTCTATGAATTCCCCTGGAAGCTAACTGAATTTTATAATTGCGAGTATGAGGAAAAAATATTTCTCATTTCATTATACTCAAACTTGAGTACAATGAAATAAAAAATAATGTGAAGATTTTAATAGCTGGAGATAATTTATTTTGAAACCAAATTATAAAACATATTTCTAATATATAAAGAACATCCAGTCGGTTTTGTTGATTACTCAAATTCTATTCTAAAATAAAAGAAGTCAAAGTCTTACCTTTATTGCTTCTCCATAACCTTTCCATGCCATTTCTGTGTAGGGCCATCCGTGAAAGTTCGCAGAAACTTTCTCTAATATTAAAGTCACACAGTGGACTGACTTCAAAGAACGCCATACTGTTCTTGGCAGCGTACAGTTCCGCTTCCCTCTCTCCGACCTGCCGCTTGAAGGCGAGGTGGAGACGATTGCCGACTAATACTTTGGGCACGCCCGGAGCATGCTGAAATTGGATTAGGTTTTTAGGGAACATTGTGTATGAAATAGAGCCAGTAATGTGTCAATGATTTATTTACAAAATATCATATGGCATGGGTGCAGAATATCCACAAGATGGACTTCAAGAATTTTACAATGCAGACCTTGGGAGAACAAAAGAGGTGTCAGAAGACCCTGAAAGAGATGGTCCGACGACATAGTCGCTGTGAGGGGTTCAAAACTGGCTGCAAGCAGCAACCAACCGGAGGAATTGGAAAGAAGGGGAAGAGGCCTATATTCAGCAGTGTAGGTCAGAGGGCTCATGAAGAAAAAGAAGTTGCGGAATATATAGGACCACTTGAATGATACCCTGAGATAGTGATACAATAGTTAAAATAAATACAGTCAAACTAGGTTATTACGAGCACGGATATAGCAAGATCTCGGATATAACGAGGAAACATTCGTTGATATTTTGGTTTATGATTTTTACCATACATTTATTCACGGTTATAACGAGCAACTTCTCGGCTATAGCAAGCAAAAAGAGTTTTTAATGTTGTACATATTTTAATGTCTTAAAACATTTTCGACCTTAAGCAATTAGACGGATGCCGCCTGGGTCGGATGAAGTTTATGACAATAAGTACTAAATTGGTGTTGTCACCGACAATAAAAAAAAGGTTCAACGCATATGGGTTTAAATTGCATGTTGCAAATCGCAAGTTTTGTCATGTCTGTAGGGACCTACTTTATTACAATAAACAGATTTTTTGATAGTTTATGAATGACATGCTTGTTTCGGGGATTTTTACGATAGTTTCCACATTTTATATGTTTTATACGAATACTTACTCTGAGCAAATAAACATTATGAGATGGGGAATGTCAGATCAATTCTCTTAAGCAGATAATTAATAACCTTCGAAATCTAAACATGTCTACTAATAAGAGAAAGTGTCAATTTGTGAAAAGGTGGAAATAACTCGTAAAAAGAACATGGCACGAAAAATGTTGAAGTGAAAATCATCTACAATGTCAAAATTGTATTTTTATCTGCATTTGAAAAGAACATCACAGACCCGAGAAAAATAGGAACAAAATGATAGCACGAATGTTGATGAAGCTTTGCAACAATGGTTTTGTACCGAAAGAAGCGCAGGATTTTCCAAATTTTATACGAAAACTTGATTGACAGAAAAATATGACATACGGGTGTATAATATAATATGTATGACAAATGGTTTATTGTGTATTTTGTTTGAATTGCGACCTATTCTGATTCCAGATACTTTATGTCTTTATGTGATAAGTATGTTTATGAAAAAATACCTATTCTCGGATATAACAAGTAACTGTTATAATGAGCAAATTCAGTCTGTCCTGTCATTCTCGTTATAACCAAGTTTAACTGTACTAGATAGGGCCAATATTTTCGTATCTCATTTCTTCTAACTTTAGGTAGAATCTTGTGAGGCATTTGGGCAGAAATTACTATAAGTCCCGATTCACAGGCAAAACTATACACAAGCCTGCAGGTGATGAGAAGCGTTACCACCGAAAACATCTATAAGAGCCACACTGTAACTCGTAATAAAAAAATGATAATTGAAATATTTTGTGTAGTTTTGAGTGTGTAAATGGTGCTATGGTGGTGAAGGGTAGTATTGTTTGCATGCTGTGTTAGTGATTGTCCTGACGAAGAGACGGGTACGTCTCGAAACCGGTAGACGTAAAAATCTCGGTGAGTGGTTATATACTAATTTTATTAACATTTTTGTAAAAAAATAAATAAGTAAAAAAATGAGACTTTACCATACACTTTCTTATTATTAATATTTCACTCTGCCTCCATAGTGCAGTGGTTACCACATTTGGGTGCCATGCTATGTTCAGGAGGTCCTAGGTTCAAGTCACGAAGGGTCGAAATAAATATATTTGTGATATAAGCGATTTTTCACTCTAATATTTATTTTATATCAACACAGACTAGAGGAAGACCGAGGAAAACTTGGCATGATCAAGTATTTCAAATACTTGGTAGTGATCAGGTCGAGATTCGGAATAATCGACGGGTATGTATGAGGAGATGCATGAATTTGGAAGAGGCAAAGATTGTTTGAGACGGATTGGTGTGGCGTTCTATTCTGTTTGTCTTGCCAAAATAACACCGCCTCAATATGATAAAGGAGTACCTACACACCACTGGTTGCCGATAAAGAGTGCAGATTTACAAACCTTGTCTACTTCTTCAAGCCACCTTTCTATGCTATCGAATGACCACTTGTTGGTTATATCGTACACTAGGAGGATACCCTGCGCCCCCCGGGAGTAGGACCGTATGATGGTACAAAACCTCCCCTGCCCCGACGTGTCCCATAGCTGCAACTTCACCCGCTTCCCATCCAAGAGGATTGTGGTCGTTTTGTAGGCTGTAATGAGAAAAAAACTGTTATACTAAAACTGTAACACATTTCTAGTTTCATTTCCAAAACTTGACAGATTAGAGACAGAAAGAATCAGAGATATCAACTTCGACTAGACTCTGAGAATACTAAAACAATCCCTCTCTATCTTTGATATATACATATTAAACAAAAATTATCTACCATAAATTAAAATATCTTAATCTTGTTGTCACATTTCTAATTTAATTAAAAATATTGAAACTTTTTTAAATATTAAGTTTTACATACCACTATTTCTTGAAATCTATTGACATGTGTTTCAATGGATTTTGCATAATTTTCAAACACCGCATCATATTCAAACTTTGCATCATATTCAATCTTCCGCATCATTTTCAAATACCTTAAGGTGTTTGAAAATCGTGCGAAATGCATCGAAACATGTCGCTCACTCCTTTCAAGAACGTCATAAATCAAAAATCGTCAATTTAGAGTTGTGCATGTTTTCGGAATGCCCAGAAAATGTAATATATCCCAGCAAAAGTGGCATATTTTTAACTTAATATTTACACGCTACAGGGCAGAAAGTGTTGTTTTTGCATTTTGAAGAAAAGGTATTGTGTATTTAAAAAAAAAATAAACTAGTTTTTTTTTAAATGAAGAAAAACCTTCAGGTTTAACCTAAAAAGATCTGTTGCACAGCAAAAAGTTAAAAATGTGGCTTGATATTTATTTTTAATAAATTGTATTTTGTTTTTAAACTTTAAAAACATTCTCCTGAAAAATCAAGTTTTTTTATTTATGACGTTCTTGAAAGGAGTGAGCGATGTGTCACAATAAATTTTTCAAAATAGTTATTTACTAAGTACATAAATCTTAAATTAAAAATGAATTGATTTTACCACAGAGTGACAGCCGAATCAATAAATGAATGATTGAAGCTCCTAGAAGATCGTAAGATCATTTTTAAACGGAAATAAAACACGGAGTGGATAAACACACTTAAGGCAACTAACAGCTTAAGAATGTGAATAACTCACCACTCCCACTGCAAAAAGGTGACTCGGCTGATCCATCTTCCAAGTCTTGTAATATCTCCTGCTTTCCGACGTCGGAATCTCCAACCAGGAGTACCTTTAGTAAATAATCATACTGCTTCGGGACGGCTGGGGGTCGTCCTAAAAAGAAAAATAATTGATTAAATCATTAAGCTTATTGATTCAGATGGTGTTTATTTTATGAACTTCATAATTGAATTAGACCTTTTTATACATTTTTTTAATGTTAGTAATATTAGTATATACGAGGGGGGGTCAAAAAGTTCGCGGAATGGCGGGGTTGGCGAGGGTGAGTTTACTCATCCAGGTAGGCGCTAATTGAGTGACTCATTGTTAGTATATATACCAAGTTTTAGCCTAATCAGGTCATTAGCTTTTGAGTTATCAACGAGTAAACAAGTCAATCGGGAAGAAACTAGCCACTATGGAGAAAATTGAATATCGCGCCGTCATTAAGTTTCTCACCAAACAAGGAAAGACACCTCAAACCATTTTTCAAGAGATGTTAGCTGTTTATGGGGACTCCGCTCCTGGGAAAACCATGATTTATGAGTGGCACGCCCTTTTCAAACAAGGGAGGGACTCCATTGAAGATGACCCCCGACCTGGACGGCCGATTGAGGCTACCACGCCAGAAATAATCGAAAAAGTTGAAAAACTTGTATTGGAAGATGCCCGGCTAAAGAAAAAACAGCTGGCAGCATTAGTTGGAGTATCAGAAATAACCATATTAAACATCCTACATCAACACCTTGGCATTACTAAAGTCTGTGCAAGATGGGTTCCGAGAATGCTTTCTGCCCATCAAAAACGCGAGCGCGTCGAAAGTTTTTACAAGTTTTTGAACCGCTGTGGAGAGCAAAGGGAGGAAGTTATGGCCCAAATTGTAACTGGTGATGAAACTTGGGTTCACCATTATGAACCTGAGTCAAAGCAAGAGTCGATGCAGTGGCACAAAAAAGGCACACCCCCTCCTAAGAAGTAAAAGGTGTCTCAATCGGCCGGAAAGATCATGGCGACGATCTTTTGGGATACAGAAGGTATCCTTTTGATTGATTATACGGAACGTGGTGTTTCCATAACGGGAGAATACTACGCTTCTTTACTAGATCAATTAAAAGAAGCTATTAAAGAAAAAAGGCGAGGAAAGCTTACAAAAGGCGTACTCCTTTTGCACGACAATGCACCCGTGCACACAAGCCATGTTGCGACGGCTGCCATTCACCGGTGAGGTTTTGAACAACTGCGCCACCCACCCTACAGCCCAGACCTGGACCTAAGCGACTATCATTTGTTTCCAAAAATGAAGAAAAAACTGCGTGGAAAAAAATTTGGCAACGACGATGAAGTAAAGTCGGCAATTTCGGCCTATTTTGACGCCCAAGACAATTTTTTTTTTCGACGGTATTAATAAGTTATTTGACAGATCTAATAAATGTATTAGGGTTAAGGGAGAATACATTGAAAAGGAAAAATAGTTTAATGTTTCATTTCATTATCCTTCTCTGTCATTCTGCGAACTTTTTGACCTCCCCTCGTATATAACCGTCACCGCCATAGCACTATTCACACACTTAAAACTACACAAAATCGCATGTAATAAACATTTTGTGTAGTTTTAAGTGTGTTAATAGTGGTATGGTGGTGACGGGTAGTATTGTTTGCATGCTGTTATAGCGATTGTCCTCATGAAAAGACGGGTACATCTCGAAACCGGTAGGCATAAAAATCTCGAGTGATAAATGATAGTAAAAAAATATAAAAGTAAAAATGACTAAACACAAAGTTTTTAAGCAAAGTAGCTTTAAATATGAATAATATGGAGATTAAATTAGACCCTTTCCAGTCTTATGTTGAATACTAATAATAATAATGTTTTTGGAAAATATTTATGGCCCCATATTCATAAAATACTACCCCAAGGACGCTTACAAAAACTAAGCTAATGATATGATTATGATATTTAGATAAAAAATAAAAATAATACAATTGTCAATCAGACTCAAGGTGTCGAGTAAGCGGAGTCCGAGGGTGAAAAAAGGGGAGCTGACATATTATGAAGCCTTCTTCACGGTCTTCTTGGGCCGGATAATGGCCAAGATGTTTAGCAGGACGCTTCCATGAGCGATAGTCACGCTGAGGAGCTGCTTGTTGAACTCCTCGTTAATGTGGTAGGCCAACTGCAGATGGTGAACGGTAATCCTAGTCTTTTTGTTGCTTCTGACGGTGTTGCCGGCTAACTTCAACTTCTAGACTAGCACGGTTCAAACGGGACGTAGCTTTTATTCCCTTTTTGTCGCTCTTCCGTGACCCGATGGTGATTTTCTTAGATATTTGTTAGAACAGTATTTTGGGATGAAAGCTCAATGATTGATTTAAAAAAAATGTATTATTCAAGTTTTACTTGGCAAATACCACTATTTCTATTTTTATAAACATCGGAATGTGTACCTGTAACAGGTAATATTATTCTACCTGAAGTAATATTTTTACAAAGGAATAACACAAAAAGCCTGTATTTTAGGGGCTCCTTTAAAGACAGGAAATAGTAAGAACATAACGAGCCCTTCTAAGTATACTATTGAAAATTATCAAATGCTATTTTACAGGAGAGAGATTTAACCATATTTTGACCTGTATATTTATACCGAGTCGCTTAAATTTTGGGTCCGAGAAAAAATCCAATTGAGATACTGAGAAGTCTAGGAATCAATCAGTAACAGTACATAATAAAGACGAACACATTTATTGAGATACCGGACAAGCAATGGGCAGAAGAATAAGATTAGCTGATGATATCAAATCTAATATTTTAATGTCTTCACATATTTTGTTTTTTTTTTTCAAGTAAAAATAGGTCATGGAAATACCTGTTCTCTGGTGGTGTGAGCGGGGAAGTGTGGTGATGCCACCCTGCAGCGCTGCGCTGGGGCCCGGCCCAGGGGGTCCCACCAGGCCTGTGCCCCCAAACATACCACTAGTGTATGGCTATCCGGTACCCAATACTGCTCCCACGGAGCACCCGCACTCATAATCATCACATTCACCTCAGCCCGCAGTCAATACAAGAACTTTTTCTTCGTACACTTAGCATTGTCTACAGAATAAAAACTGTTCAAACCGCACAACAAAACACGTTGTATACAATCCAACTGACACTCGAAACGAAATGAATACGTCTGTTATCCCTTCAAACCTTATTACTTAATTCCCACACAATGTAAACATCCGAAAAGGTGTTTGTGTTTATCAAAACAAGGTCGTTCAGTTTTTACAAAGAAAGTATGTGATATATTTATGTCAATAATTTATCTCGAAATGCGGGTTACGTACATTCCATTAGCTGATATGGTAGTTCAAACGTAAGTTAATATTGACGGAAGATATTCAAGATTGTTAAAAACTTATCTGTTTAAGAAAAATATTTTTTTTTAATAATATCTTGACTACGTTAAAGACAATAATTCTGATGACATTTCATGCTGGTCACTCACGACGAGGAAAATAGTAGATTTTGTTACATTTTCTCTGGTTTTGTAACGTTCAAGTACGAATTTTGGAAAGACGAAAGATTTCACTGCCAACCTGGCGATGTGACGCGAAATCGAATACCTACAGCGCCATCATTAGTATATGATATTTGTATATAAGCTTCGTTCGAGTCTGGCCGGGCGACCGTCATGAATTCATTGCACAAACTAATTTATATAATTCATTGTAAACGATAAATGACACGCCGGGTGATCTCGTGTTGAAAATAACTATTATGTATTGGAAATGTGAGTACTTCATTATTGGTAAGGCGTTTCCTCTCATTCCGCCGTTTGCTAAACAGCTGTCAAACAAATTACGCAAGAAATTTGTCTCGACTGCTGCTCAAATAAGCGCTAATTAGAAGAAATATGTATTCTATAACCTCCCGAATGACCCCATCAACAGCATTGCAGGTAATCAACTGTTTTTGTTGTTGTTTTTCATGCCTGAAAAACTGTGCAATCTTCTTTGTGTGAAATGTCATTCTGACAGTCCGTTGACAGCGAGTCTGTTTTTATTATCGTTTTTATGTTATATTTTAGGTAAAGTACGGACAACCGACTCTGAGCTGTCGGCAGAGCCACCTGGGAAATTTCGGAACATTGTCGGGATGGCAGAAGCCGAGTTTAAATATCCTTTAAAGAAAATACCCTGCGTGTCCAGCGCTCAAGAGGTGAACGATTAAATGTTATTTGAAGCCCACCTTTCATAAAGAGTTACACTAATCGCGCCATATCATCCGAGCATGGACTCGTAAGAAAGAAGCCAAACATAATTACAAGTACATTTATTGTCATATAATGTTGTTTATTGCAATATATGCATATAAAATAAGATTCAACAAACACAAAAGATGTCATTCAAAAATAACTACAGCACGTGGCGTATAGATTTTGAAATGGTTTTCCAGTTTTACTTATACAGTTACAAATGTCAATTTACTAGTGGGTGCAATGCTTGGCCATGTTTTGTTCACAAAGAAATAGGTATGGATGATAATTAATAAATAATATTGGATATATGATGTAAGAAGACCAGCCCGCCGAAGCTTGCAATCGCAATACCGGACTGGACTCTTGATGCTGACAAATTTTCAGCCCCCATCTGTGCTCCACGAGCAGTTTTATGATGAGGTTGGAACTCTTCATATCAGCCCCTCCGGGAAGCCTGCCACTGTATACCTTATAAGACCATCTCAGTGTATACTGGTGTCTGATATCCTCATAATCGGAGATCGCTCAGTGGGTCGTAATGCTCGCAATTATTTTTCAAACATAAAAACTAATTCTGTAACTTTGTTACCTTTTCAGACGATGCAAGATGCAACTATTGGCAAATGACTTGTCGCGGCAGAAGGGTTCCATTTCCCCCATTGTGTTGGCGCTTTGGACAGTTTCATTTCCTAGCGCTGGATCAGAATATATAAACTACAGAGGACGATTCGGCATTGTTTTATTTGGATGTGTAGCCAGTAATTACTGTTTTAGTGTTTGCAGATATGTATAGGCAGATAGATGATATAACCATGAAACGTGTGTTATTGCACAATTTTCTTGGGAGTTATTCATCGTGACTAATATATGTATACTCTCCCCCCTGAAAATAAACATATTATGCTCTTAAATATGTTTTTATTTTGTTCATTAATGACCGAGATCCTTGAAAAGTATCATCCTATCCCGCTCTCTGTGATCTTACAACATTGACCTTAATTTTTTACAGAAATGCAATCTAAAGTAACTAACTGACCATCACGCCGCTTCCGCAGGGATAGGCAGAGAGAATAGAACACCACACCACGCTACTCTTGTCTTTGTACACATTCTTCTTTACGCATCCCCTCACACATCCTCCTCCCAACCCTTATCCGCACCCCAAAGGTGCATAGGGCACTGCATTATATAGAAGCAGTGTTATCTTGATCGTTAAATACACGAAGGAAAGGTGATCAGCCTTTCGCTTCAGGTACCAGTCCAGGGTCATATTAAATATATATTTGACTGAAAAATCAATAATATTTATTGCGACCCTCTTGGGAATCAAACCCGGGACCTCCAGCATGGTAGCCTAGAGCGCTAACCGCTACACTATGGAGGCGGACCTCATACATACCCGCCGATTATTCGGATTCCTGAATTGACCACTTTCAATTATTTTAAATACTTGATCGTGCCAAGTTTTGCCCGGTCATCCTCTGCTCATGTTCCCAACAAGATTCGCCTCATAAATTTCTTTTACAGTCCTTTCTTCACTCGTTCGTTTAGATCTTTTATAACTAACTAACTAACCATCACGCCGCTTCAGGCAGAGAGTATAGAACGCCACACCACTCTGTCTTTGCAAACATTCTTCGCCTCTTCCACGTTCATGCATCTCCTCATACATACCCGCCGATTACTACGACTCCCAACCTGACCACTTTCAACTATTTGGCATACCTGATCGTGCCATGTTTTTCTTGGTCTTTCTCGGCTCCTTTTCCCCATTACATTCGCCTCATAAATTTGTTTTACCGTTCTTTCCTCACTCATTCGTTCCACATGTCCAAACCATCTCAACGCACCTTTCTTAATTTTATTGATAATGGTTATCTCCGCTTTGCATTCCTTCCTTATTTCACTATTCGAACATCTATCATGCATCGTTTTGTCGCACATTCTTCTGAGAGATTGCATTTCGACTGCACTCAGTCTACTTTCATCCTTCTTTTGCCAACTCCATGTTTTACTTCCATACATTAGAGTTGGAACCAGGACTCCGTTGCGCACTGCCAGTTTAGCTTCCGCTGATAGGTTTTTATTTGCCATAACTGATATTATTAGAGGGTATTTCTTTTTCATCGACAATTTTAATGACTTCCTTTAATCTGACTCTATCGAATGCTTTAGTAAGACCTGCAAAGCAGAGGTAAGCTGTCTTATTGAACTCTCTTGCTTTTTTAACTATTTGTCTAACAACAAATATGTTGATATTATTTATGTCCGAGTTCACTCGGTTTCTCACCGTCACATATTTAGCATATTCTTCTGGTGACGGTGAGCTTCTGTATTTCAGATGGTTTTTCTTCGGCGAGTTCCTTGACTTCATCAGTACACCATTTTATCAATAATGATTATCTCAGCCCTGCATTCTTTCCTTCTTTCACCATTCGAACATCTATCATACATATTTTTGCCTCACATACAAATAATGTAAATAAAAATAAAAATAATAGCACAACCTGGCTGAACGGTGGAATACGCGTGAATAGCCAATAAATAAAAAAAAGACATTCATAACAACAGCAATGGGGGCGCGAGATAGAGACAGGCATGAATTAGAAAGAGATAGAAAGGCATTCGCCGGAGCTAGCGATTGAGTTTGGCTTAGTCCCCAGAACCAAAGATCAAAGACGAATATCTATTTACTTATATTTCTTCTTTTTTTATGGCTGTTCACGCTTCTAGCCAATGCGAGTTATTTTTTATTTATATATTATTATTTTACACTTTTTACAATTTTAAAAAAGATAATTGTTTGAGTTTTTATTATTTACAAAAAAAAACTTCAATTTCATACTATTTCTGTGAGCCTAAGCGGCTCATTATTAGAAAGTGGTATCAAATTGTGGTAAAGTGGGTTCGAACCGAAAAACTTTGATTAAAAAATCCGAAACACTAACCACGGGACCACAACCCGATACGATTTGAATTGAAATCGTTTGTTTTCCTGTAATTGGGGTTAGTTTCATTATTAAGTTGGTTTGTTTAGTGAGTTATTTAATATATTTCATACACATTTACAAATGATTTTCAATTAATTTTGTTTGTTAGGGGAGGTCGATGAGATTGAGATGTTAGTAGAAAATGGAATTGGATTGAGAAGACAATACTTGACATATAAATTTATCTTAAAATTTTCGACTAAAAAATATAATATTCTGATTTAAAAAAATGATAGTTAATAATTCCGAGGGGGCGTCAGAGGCCTGCACTTGCAGGGCATTAATTGGAGACCTAGATCTTATTTCATTGGGCACCCGTTTAACTCTTAAACGCTACCATGGGTACTGGAGTACCCCACAGGATTTTAAAAACCCAGTATTTAAAAAAATATCGTATCCACACTTGCGCCATTCAAGCTAATCTCTAATTATTAGTTACTGCGACGAACTGTCCATCGAAGTGTCGCGCAGGTACAGACGTGTGGGCGGGTGTTCCGGGGTACTCTAGAACCCCACGGTAGTAGTTGTCAAAGTTTTTTCAAATTCGAAGGCGGCTGAACTTTGTTATTTATTGGTAAGTTTTATTAAATATTATTCTTGAAATAAATATTTAACTCTTTTATTAGGTATATTATGTTTTTATTATCACTTAAAATCGTGTTTTTATTATTCTTTTTACATATGTTTATAAGTTTGTTATTTTCCATGACAAGTAATTTACGTTTTTGTTAGTCATTTGTCTCATAGATCAAATCGACGTCTTAGAACTGATGGTGAAAAAGCAGTGTTTTTAGAAGATTTGGATAATGAGGAGATGAATACTAGAGGTGCTTCAGATGATGAACTGGATGACCTCATTCAAGATTTTAGCTTTTAGAAGAGCCTGGTGTTAATTCTCAAAATCACTACTCCACTCTTGTTGCTTGCAAATACGCTGATAGTGGCGATGAAGATGACATTCGTGGTATCGTATCAATGAAGAAAATAAAGTACTACTGCCAGAAATTATAGCATTTTATAATAAAATAAAATGTGGGTAGATGTTTTTGACCAGATGAGTAAAAAGTATTCTACGTCTAGAAAAAACGAGAAGATAGCCTTTGTGTATTTTCTATACCCTCTTAAATACAGTAGGAGTAAACTCCTGGATTTTTTATACTATGTCAAGAAGTCCAGACAAGAAACTCATTCCGAAAAGACGTCTATTTTTTAAGGAAATGGCAAAATCTCTTATAACACCGTATATGCAAGAAAAATTACAATGGCCATGTTTGCCGCGGGATATAAGGAAATCTATACATGGTATTTTAAAAAATGAAATGGACATTGCTGAACCAGTCCCTCGAGATACCAAACCTGATCGCTGCTGCTTCTGTCCGCATATAAAAGATAGGAAATCGAGGACCGCGTGCTCCTCTTGTCGTCGTCATATTTGTGCACCCATCAAATAAAAATATGCAATCTTTGCAAACAAAAATTTTAAAAATTATTTCAATTTGTTTTGTTTGTAGGCCTAAGTAATAGTACATTTGAGTAAATACAAGAAATTAATTGATAAATTTATAGTTTTATTTCTAACTCATAAATATCTACGGGGTACTCAGGTACCCCACGGTAGTATTCATGCCTATAAAGTTGAGGGTAGTGTTCTAGAGTTAATGACGGCTTCCTTTCAGACCTCTCCAGCATTAGCATTCCATTTTCCACTAACATCTCAACCTTATTAACCTCCCAAACTTGTTTGCAATAATTTTTATTTCTGCTAATAATTTGGATGCAACTGGCTATCCAGAAGCTTTCAGATTCATTGTCGTTGCATAACCTAGTTGTGAAAGTAGAGTGGAGTTCCCTAGATTTTCAATTCTGCGGCGATTGCATCGTTCAGAACTATCTTCAAAAGCTGTTCCGCACGACCGCGCTTTTGTTGTTTTCGAGTCATCTTGCCCCTATGTGCGGCGCGGCGAATTGCATTTGAATTCAAATCGTATCGGGTTGTGGTCCCGTGGTTAGTGTTTCGGATTTTTTAATCAAAGTTTTTCGGTTCGAACCCACTTTACCACAATTTGATACCACTTTCTAATAATGAGCCGCTTAGGCTCACAGAAATAGTATGAAATTGAAGTTTTTTTTTGTAAATAATAAAAACTCAAACAATTATCTTTTTTAAAATTGTAAAAAGTGTAAAATAATAATATATAAATAAAAAATAACTCGCATTGGCTAGAAGCGTGAACAGCCATAAAAAAAGAAGAAATATAAGTAAATAGATATTCGTCTTTGATCTTTGGTTCTGGGGACTAAGCCAAACTCAATCGCTAGCTCCGGCGAATGCCTTTCTATCTCTTTCTAATTCATGCCTGTCTCTATCTCGCGCCCCCATTGCTGTTGTTATGAATGTCTTTTTTTTATTTATTGGCTATTCACGCGTATTCCACCGTTCAGCCAGGTTGTGCTATTATTTTTATTTTTATTTACATTATTTGTATGTGAGGCAAAAATATGTATGATAGATGTTCGAATGGTGAAAGAAGGAAAGAATGCAGGGCTGAGATAATCATTATTGATAAAATGGTGTACTGATGAAGTCAAGGAACTCGCCGAAGAAAAACCATCTGAAATACAGAAGCTCACCGTCACCAGAAGAATATGCTAAATATGTGACGGTGAGAAACCGAGTGAACTCGGACATAAATAATATCAACATATTTGTTGTTAGACAAATAGTTAAAAAAGCAAGAGAGTTCAATAAGACAGCTTACCTCTGCTTTGCAGGTCTTACTAAAGCATTCGATAGAGTCAGATTAAAGGAAGTCATTAAAATTGTCGATGAAAAAGAAATACCCTCTAATAATATCAGTTATGGCAAATAAAAACCTATCAGCGGAAGCTAAACTGGCAGTGCGCAACGGAGTCCTGGTTCCAACTCTAATGTATGGAAGTAAAACATGGAGTTGGCAAAAGAAGGATGAAAGTAGACTGAGTGCAGTCGAAATGCAATCTCTCAGAAGAATGTGCGACAAAACGATGCATGATAGATGTTCGAATAGTGAAATAAGGAAGGAATGCAAAGCGGAGATAACCATTATCAATAAAATTAAGAAAGGTGCGTTGAGATGGTTTGGACATGTGGAACGAATGAGTGAGGAAAGAACGGTAAAACAAATTTATGAGGCGAATGTAATGGGGAAAAGGAGCCGAGAAAGACCAAGAAAAACATGGCACGATCAGGTATGCCAAATAGTTGAAAGTGGTCAGGTTGGGAGTCGTAGTAATCGGCGGGTATGTATGAGGAGATGCATGAACGTGGAAGAGGCGAAGAATGTTTGCAAAGACAGAGTGGTGTGGCGTTCTATACTCTCTGCCTGAAGCGGCGTGATGGTTAGTTAGTTAGTTATAAAAGATCTAAACGAACGAGTGAAGAAAGGACTGTAAAAGAAATTTATGAGGCGAATCTTGTTGGGAACATGAGCAGAGGATGACCGGGCAAAACTTGGCATGATCAAGTATTTAAAATAATTGAAAGTGGTCAATTCAGGAATCCGAATAATCGGCGGGTATGTATGAGGTCCGCCTCCATAGTGTAGCGGTTAGCGCTCTAGGCTACCATGCTGGAGGTCCCGGGTTTGATTCCCAAGAGGGTCGCAATAAATATTATTGATTTTTCAGTCAAATATATATTTAATATGACCCTGGACTGGTACCTGAAGCGAAAGGCTGATCACCTTTCCTTCGTGTATTTAACGATCAAGATAACACTGCTTCTATATAATGCAGTGCCCTATGCACCTTTGGGGTGCGGATAAGGGTTGGGAGGAGGATGTGTGAGGGGATGCGTAAAGAAGAATGTGTACAAAGACAAGAGTAGCGTGGTGTGGTGTTCTATTCTCTCTGCCTATCCCTGCGGAAGCGGCGTGATGGTCAGTTAGTTACTTTAGATTGCATTTCTGTAAAAAATTAAGGTCAATGTTGTAAGATCACAGAGAGCGGGATAGGATGATACTTTTCAAGGATCTCGGTCATTAATGAACAAAATAAAAACATATTTAAGAGCATAATATGTTTATTTTCAGGGGGGAGAGTATACATATATTAGTCACGATGAATAACTCCCAAGAAAATTGTGCAATAACACACGTTTCATGGTTATATCATCTATCTGCCTATACATATCTGCAAACACTAAAACAGTAATTACTGGCTACACATCCAAATAAAACAATGCCGAATCGTCCTCTGTAGTTTATATATTCTGATCCAGCGCTAGGAAATGAAACTGTCCAAAGCGCCAACACAATGGGGGAAATGGAACCCTTCTGCCGCGACAAGTCATTTGCCAATAGTTGCATCTTGCATCGTCTGAAAAGGTAACAAAGTTACAGAATTAGTTTTTATGTTTGAAAAATAATTGCGAGCATTACGACCCACTGAGCGATCTCCGATTATGAGGATATCAGACACCAGTATACACTGAGATGGTCTTATAAGGTATACAGTGGCAGGCTTCCCGGAGGGGCTGATATGAAGAGTTCCAACCTCATCATAAAACTGCTCGTGGAGCACAGATGGGGGCTGAAAATTTGTCAGCATCAAGAGTCCAGTCCGGTATTGCGATTGCAAGCTTCGGCGGGCTGGTCTTCTTACATCATATATCCAATATTATTTATTAATTATCATCCATACCTATTTCTTTGTGAACAAAACATGGCCAAGCATTGCACCCACTAGTAAATTGACATTTGTAACTGTATAAGTAAAACTGGAAAACCATTTCAAAATCTATACGCCACGTGCTGTAGTTATTTTTGAATGACATCTTTTGTGTTTGTTGAATCTTATTTTATATGCATATATTGCAATAAACAACATTATATGACAATAAATGTACTTGTAATTATGTTTGGCTTCTTTCTTACGAGTCCATGCTCGGATGATATGGCGCGATTAGTGTAACTCTTTATGAAAGGTGGGCTTCAAATAACATTTAATCGTTCACCTCTTGAGCGCTGGACACGCAGGGTATTTTCTTTAAAGGATATTTAAACTCGGCTTCTGCCATCCCGACAATGTTCCGAAATTTCCCAGGTGGCTCTGCCGACAGCTCAGAGTCGGTTGTCCGTACTTTACCTAAAATATAACATAAAAACGATAATAAAAACAGACTCGCTGTCAACGGACTGTCAGAATGACATTTCACACAAAGAAGATTGCACAGTTTTTCAGGCATGAAAAACAACAACAAAAACAGTTGATTACCTGCAATGCTGTTGATGGGGTCATTCGGGAGGTTATAGAATACATATTTCTTCTAATTAGCGCTTATTTGAGCAGCAGTCGAGACAAATTTCTTGCGTAATTTGTTTGACAGCTGTTTAGCAAACGGCGGAATGAGAGGAAACGCCTTACCAATAATGAAGTACTCACATTTCCAATACATAATAGTTATTTTCAACACGAGATCACCCGGCGTGTCATTTATCGTTTACAATGAATTATATAAATTAGTTTGTGCAATGAATTCATGACGGTCGCCCGGCCAGACTCGAACGAAGCTTATATACAAATATCATATACTAATGATGGCGCTGTAGGTATTCGATTTCGCGTCACATCGCCAGGTTGGCAGTGAAATCTTTCGTCTTTCCAAAATTCGTACTTGAACGTTACAAAACCAGAGAAAATGTAACAAAATCTACTATTTTCCTCGTCGTGAGTGACCAGCATCACATTAATGCACTTCGACATCGCATTCAAGTCATAGACAAAATTTGTTAATAACAATGTAATTTATTTTATTTTATATCTAGCCTGAAAACTTAAATAAAATAATAATAATGGCCATAAATTTGAGGGAAGATAATTAAAGGTTTTACTAGTATATTTATGTTGTTTTTAGATTTCAGTTCAATGTTCAACTAAAGCATATATTTACAGAAATTCTAACAGTTTTTTTACTATTATTTTTGGAATCATTAGATACATTTTTTTTCGAACCATATATTAGATTCATATAGATACTATTACAAAATAATAAGTTCATCTGAAAGTCATATGACGAACCTGACTACAAATATTTATATTTTTATATTTTGATTGGGGTTTTCAGAAAAAGTCGAAAATAGGCGGAAATAGTAACCACCTTTTCGGAAAATTCTCTTATTTTTGGGCACCTAGAAAAATTACTTGTTTTGAACAACAGTTACCTTTTTTGATACCGATCAAAATATAATCAAAAGAAACCTACTTCTAAAAGTGTTTACGACCTTTTGTTTTCGACAGTCTATCATAGTCAATTTTATTTAGAACTTTCCATCTATGGATTCAAATTTGACGTTTTCCTTCAATAGTGCGGTGCGGTGTGGTGTGATATTGTATTAGCGTAATATATATTTTCTTAATGCGGTGACGGAAATTGGTCTAAATCATTATTCTGGAAATTTATAAATATGGGTATCTTAGAGAAAATCTCTGAAATTGAAAAGGAAATAGCTCGAACTCAAAAGAACAAAGGTAAGGTTAAAAATTAATAGGGCCATGAAATCAGTTCTCGGCATACATATTTTTCTGTCGTATTTAGTTTTATGCTTTTGTCTAAAAAAAAAAAATACCTATTAATTTAACTTAAAGCGATTATATGATTATGAAGTACTTGCAATGTTAATCTTTTATAGCCACTGAATATCACTTGGGGCTTCTTAAAGCCAAGCTCGCCAAATACCGATCCCAGCTTTTAGAGCCTTCTAAAAAGGGAGAAAAGGGTGAAGGTTTTGATGTGCTGAAATCCGGAGATGCCCGAGTCGCGCTTATTGGCTTCCCTTCTGTGGGAAAGGTAAGTTGATTTTCAGTTTTGATCAGTTTTCATTTTGTTTTTGACAATCAAAAAACTATTAATCTAATTGAAATTACATGTTCTAGTCAACTTTGCTGTCAACTCTCACTCACACAGAGTCAGAAGCGGCTAGTTATGAGTTCACAACGCTGACCTGCATTCCTGGTGTTATCGAATACAAGGGAGCCAATATCCAGCTGCTAGATTTGCCTGGTATCATAGAAGGAGCTTCGCAAGGCAAAGGCAGAGGTCGTCAGGTGAGGAAAATTGTGGAATCGTGTTAACACATTATTTGCAGGAAACTATTACAAGCATCTTTTGAATACTGTCGTAGAGAGCGAGAGACGCTTATAAGCGTTCTATTTGCTTACTTTAGGTACAGCGCGAGAGACACCAAAAAAAATTGTACAGATTAAAATTTGGCTTGCGGTTACTTGTGATTAGTGTACTGTATATTAGCATGGTCGGGTGGAATATTCTACTCCAAGTTAAATACGGATTGTTTCCTTTTTGTATAACTCCAGCCATTTTACAATTCTACACATTCCCGCGCTTTTGACAGTCGATAGTTTTTTAGCAATAATTCTGTTGTCTTCACTATTTCTTATGCAAAAATCACTTTTTATTTATTTAAAACTTTATTTCTTTTTCAATAAAGTAAACATATTTTCATATTCCAATATATTCTTTCAATTTCATTAAACTTTCGAAACAATTGAAAAAATAATGATAGATGTAGTCAAAAACAAGACTAGATGCTGGACAGGTGGGTGAGTTGAACCCTATTCCCAATTTGTTCAAATATTCTATTATTCAATTCATAAAGTTGATTTTAAATTTTAAAATAGATAAATATTAACCTTGGCATTACGGAATCAATAAGATTCCGTTATTTATGGTCCTAAAATAGTCAATATTTACGTCACTGATGGAGCATGAATGATGTTTTGTTGTTGAGTTTACTGATCAATTGTGGGGAGTTTTTATTTAATTTTGACTTTTAGGTAATAGCCGTTGCTCGGACAGCGGATTTAGTTCTCATGATGCTGGATGCAACAAAACCCTATGTCCATAGAGAACTTCTAGAGAAAGAACTCGAGAGTGTTGGAATAAGGTTGAACAAACGGAAACCTAATATTTACTTCAAGGTAATATTATATATTAGAGTTTTACCAATTACGACTTACTTTTTAAATGACTTTGCTTGTATACACAATAAACAGTTAATAGAAGTGCAGTAAATACTCTGGGAGGAAGAAAAAAAATTACATTAAATGGCTGGTGTCACTTTTAGTGAACCAGAGAAAATATTTAGATATATTATTATTAAGTAAGGATGTTAAGTTTTCAGTTTGTTGGATATCTAGGCTATAAAACCAGGTTTGGTTACAGTATGTTTTAAATGTAATTTATTTCCGTAGATAAAAAAAGGTGGAGGATTATCATTTAATTCAACGTGTCCTCTTACGAAAATAGATGAAAAAATGGTTCAAATGATCCTCCACGAATACAAGTTGTTCAATGCTGAGGTTGGTACAAATAAAATATTTCATTATTATCTTTAAGTATATGTTTATGTGCATATTTTATTTTGATGTTTTTTTCCTTCTACAAGGTATTATTCCGTGAGGATTGTACTGCTGATGAGCTGATTGATGTTATATCGGCTAATCGAGTGTATCTTCCGTGTTTGTATGTTTACAACAAGATTGATCAAATTTCCATCGAGGAAGTGGATAGGATTGCCCGACAACCGAACAGTGTAGTCGTTAGGTAACTATTATTTTTACAAAATATCATCTCGCAGATGCCGTAACATTTTTCTTGTTCCTTCTTCTTCTAACCTTTATCTGCACCCAATGGTGCATAGGGCAACACATTGTTAATTTGACTGTTGATTGAACGAAGGCAAGGTTTCAGTCCCACGGTTCTTGTACCAGTGTGATACATATTAACAAATAAGGTAGTGAAAATCACCATTGTTTATTTTGACCCCCCGGGACCCTTATCATTGTCGCCAAATGTGCTCACCACTACACTAAGGAGCCTGACTGTGTTTACTATTTATATTTTATAATTTGTACCATAATTCCTACATATGTATATACTAACTTAACTGTATTGAAACACATAACATGTACATCCGTAAATTAGATTTGCGTGTAATACACGAAAATTAAAACATTTGTGCATAAAACACAAACTAACCATCAAGTCGCCCCGATTCAGGGTAGGCAGAGAGAATAGAGCATCATACCACTCTTTGCAAACATTCTTCGCCTCTTCCACTTTCATGCATCTCTTTATACATACCCGCCAATTATTTCGACTCCTGACCTGGCCGCTTTCAAGTATACGACATACCTGATTGTGCCAAGTTTTCCTTGGTAAATAACTAACGTATGTTAAACCTTAAAAAATTTTCTCTTTTGATAAATAAATTTATCTTGTTTGATTTAAAAAAATAATATTTCATTGGAATGAAAATAAATTCAGGCTGTTATCTATTATCTAATAATTAAACCCTTATCCGCACCCCAATGGTGCATAGAGCACTGCGTCATATAAACGCAGTGTTATCTTGATGGTTTACACATGAAGGAAAGGTGATCAGCCCTCCGCTTCAGGTACCCAGTCCAGGGTAATATTAAATAAATATGACAGTGAAAAAATCACTTATATTTATTTTACCCCCCTTGGGAATCGAACCCGGGACCTCCAGAACGGTAGCCGAGCGTGCTGACCATTACACTACGGAGGCAGACAAAATCTGTTATCTAGGGTTTCATTTCTAATTAGATCAAGTTTGAATAAATTATAATTTTTAATTATTAAATATCTTACCTTGGATCAAGAAGTACCTGTCATAATTGATAATATAATATTGCATCAACTTGATTCAGAATGTTATGCATTATTCGGAGTCGGTGGGCGAATGTTTGTAAAATAGTTACATTTTCACAGCAGTAATTGTAAAAATATGATTTTTTTCTAGCTGTAATATGAAGTTGAACCTAGATTTCCTACTGGAAACCCTTTGGGAGTACCTTTCCCTTATTAGAGTATACACAAAGAAGCCCGGTGCTCCGCCAGATTTTGAAGATGGTCTTATCCTGAGAAAGGTTTGTATACTTTTTTTAGTGTTCATGTATTTTATGTTTCCATATTATTTTTTGACATCTCATCAAAGATGAAGAAGAATATGGAAGTCTGGGCATTTACGGGGCTGACGACCGTCATAGGCTGGTTTAAGTGATCACTTTACACACGTGTAACATTCACCAATTCTACCCATTATTGACAACCATAATACTCAAATTCTTGGAAGTTCTATATATATGAACCAATTTAGAAACCTTGTTCTTGAATCACTAGAACTTCACTAGAGACATCTATTGGTGAGATGTAAAGAAGCTTTTTTACTAAGCAGAAACTCTTATATTATATATGTTTATATATATATATATATATATATATATATATATATATATATATATATATATATATATATATATATATATATATATATATATATATATATGTTATATGTTTATATGTATATATATATATGTTTCCATATTTTTATGATTGCGAATGTTAGATTTTAGAGCCTTTTGGTTACTGATAGTTCCTGCACGGTGGAGACATTTGTGCATTCTGGAGTCCGAGGAATGACAACGTTTCGAACACATCTAATATTTTTTTCCATGTCCAAGTATCCACTCTGCATAACTTTACTTACTTATAACCCTTATACGCACCCAATGGTGCATAGGGCACTGCATCGAATTGACGCAGTGTTATCTTGATCATTACTTACATGAAGGCAAGGTGATCACTCTTGCGCTTCAGGAACCAGTCCAGGGTAATAATATTAAATAAATATTAGTGTAAAATCACTAATATTTATTTTACCCCCCCCCCCCCCTGAGAATCGAACCCGGGATCTCCTTCACGGTAGCTAAACACGCTGACCATTACACCACGGAGGCGGACTCTGCAAAAAGCAATCGACAATACCAAAGATTTTTGTTTTCGGCCAATGTTGGTTTTTCCGTTACATTTTATTGAATATTAACGGTAATGTGTGTTTTTTTAGGGTGTTAGTGTCGAACATGTCTGCCATTCCATTCATCGGACTCTGGCTGCTGCCTTTAAGTATGCCCTCGTGTGGGGAACCTCCACTAAGTATTCCCCCCAACGTGTAGGAGCCGGTCACGTCATGCAAGATGAAGACGTCATTCAGGTGGTGAAAAAATAAAGGAATTATACTCTACCCTCAGTGCTACTGGCAAGTTCTTCTCGGAGAATGCAAGCTACATAATATTATGATCATTTTTTTAAGAAATGTATTGTAACATTTTTTAAATAAATTATTGCAATAAATTCATTTGCATAGTATCATTGATAATATTAACATCCAATATGAAAATAATTATTTTATATGAAAAAAAAAATTGGCTTTTTATTATTTGTTCACTTTTATTGTTTTGGTAAATTTATTTTAAAAATTTGCTAATACACAACAGGGAAAATGAAATAAATAAATGATATGATTTAATAGGTTTTGGTGTATTCATATTTTACAAATGTTTAGTAGCAATAACACCAAGTTAACAATAGTAGTTTTGAGAATTTTTATATCTACAATATAGATACTCTTGTGGATTGGTTAAAATGCATTCAATTTAATTGTATTAAATTGCAGTTGTGGTTGGTTTGATATTAATATCAAAAGTCAGTTTGCTAGTGAAATGCTTCTTACTGCAATTGAAAACTTTACCTGGTGAATACATTGACACTTGGGAGCAGTCACTTCCACGTCATTCTGCAGTTTCAATATAAAAATTCCAATCACTGCACTTGTGAATAGGATTTTTGTATTGAAACTAAAATGACCTACCTCAATGATACTCATTTCAGAGTTACATTAAAAGGTGGGGACTGACTGGAGCATTTCGTCGTAAAGTTGCTCGCAGCGAGCGCTGCGACTATGGATGGAACGCTCGGCTCACTGTACTGACTATACGAATGCTCGCATCGTAACGTGTTACTTTAGGACGAAATGGCTCCAGTCAGTCCCCACCACAAGGTAACAATATTTTTTACTGTCAAGATTTTAATATGATTGAATTAATGTAGACCAAACAGTTTATTTTATATTTTCCTTAATGTCAGTTTATTATATTGTTGTTTCTTTTTCTGCTATCTCCTCTTATATCCTTTAATTATTGTTATTACAATGTATTTTGTTTGTTGGAGCTTAAATCACTTGTAAACGTGGGGCTTATTAAAAAAAACTTAACTGATCTAAGTGGTCATCATGTTTAGCGATGGGGGATTTAGAAAAGACAAGTAACTAGTTGCAATCTAAACATGAAGTGGGTTAATTTTTGCTGTAAAAACAACTCAAAACACCAGGTACCTTGTTTCGAAGTCATGTGATAAAATAAAATAGATTAAAATATAAGGGAAATATCAAAGAGTAGATGAATATAATGACGGATTAAATGAAATTTCAGTTTTTAAATCATTACTTCTATTGAACTAATAGGTAAAACATTAAGTTCTCTTTTTCACGAATCAAATTGGTGGGGGTTTTGTAAAAAGTATTAAATAAACATACATCCAATCTGGATCCTTTATTAATGGAATATATTATAAGGGAAACTTTGTTACAATGTAAGCATGGGTTGTGAGGGGCTATTCTCGACCTACAAACAAATAAATTTATTTAGTATTATATTATTTTACTATATTTTCTGTGCAATCATTGACCATACTTTTATCATAATATATAAATAAAAGATTTAATAAATAAGTTTTACATTTATCCACATTCAGCCGATGCAACACACATACATATGGTTTTAATTGTGATTTGGTATTCCATCTGTACAGTAAATAATGTATCAAATGATGCAACAATAAGGTAAACTAATATGCAGTAGGGATCAGCTAAGAAGAAGGATACTGGAATGTGCTCCGAAATGTCGGCAACAAATACTAACGACACACAGTTATGAAAAATCAAATTATATTGCACATACACAAAAAAAAATACTGACTTAATAAACCTTTTTGTATTTCTTTTTTATTCAAATAAAATGATAATAATATACATATTTGGGAACACCACTCCGTCTAGGATGTACTCGGGTACAAATAAACTTGTTTACTCAAATATGAATATAGACACCAACTACAAAACATTTTTTTGGTTAATGCAGCATAATTCTTGTATGCGTCAAGAACACAAGTTTATGACCTATTATCAAAAAATATGAATTCTACAGATTCGTCTACTTGTTCAGTGTTTAGTGTCCAATGTGCCAGTCATTCCTTGGTAGAAAGTCAGCCGGCGTGTAATGCTACATGGGTGACGCGATCGGGAACTGCATGGTGTCGTCAGGCGGGTTCTGGTTGGCCTTGAGTGCCGGCAACAGCTCCCCCTCGGTCCAGGCCAGTGCCCAGTTATGCTCGGCAATCTCCAGCGCCTCCCACTCTGCCTTGAAAGCCGATTTAGGATCAGGCGGCATGGCCATCGCGGCTCCAGACATCTGCTCCTGCATGTGCTTCGACTGATCAGCAGCTGGAAATTTTGTAATATTTCTTAGTTCCATCTTAATCAAATTGACCATCTAATATTACTTATTAGATAGTTTGTTTAAGCAATAATAAAGCACACTGCTGCATTCACTAAATTACACAATTATGTACTAAAATAATCAGAATGGATGTATATATTGTAAAGTTAACTCCCCTACAACGTTGACATAATTACCCCTTTTTCTTAGAGAATTTTATAAGTTTATGAGTTTTAAATGTTTTTAAATTGTATTTTTACATTTTAACTAGCGGAAATGACTGTAAAGGTGGAGACTGACCAGAGCATTTCGCCGTAACATCGCTCGCGGCGAGCATCAGCGAGCATCCGAAACTAAGGATGGAGCGCTCGGCTCGCTGTACTGACTGCCTGAATGCTTGCATAGTAACGTATTACGTTACGACGAAATGCTCCGGTCGGTCTCCACCTTAATGAGTCATTTAAAATTAAAATACAATTTAATTAATTTCCTATAACATACGCTCTGATAACGCGGTACCTATCTCAGCATTATAGGGGGATTCACTGTATAGGTTTTTTAAAAATATTTTTATAATGGCTTACCATTGTTTTCTCCCAGTACGAGTGTGTAGATACTGCGGAGACCAAAAACATTAAGGAAGTACCAGGAGGCCGAGGAGACCCAAGCGGCATCCAGGTACGATAACTCCACACCACGTTGTAACATGGGCTTGAATCGTAGGGTCAACGGAAATGGTACTTTGGCTGCAACATACCAAATATATAAAGTTAATGGTGAAGATGCTAATTGATAAAATCCACAATAGACAATTACAAGGAAAATTATATTATAATACAGTGAAATCTGGCCTGGAATTCCATACAGAAATTAACATTTTTGCTTTGTATTGTAGTGCAGATAACATTAGTATTTGCCCATCAATGGGGTATAGAAAATTTTACTACACCACCTAAAAAAATTACCAAAAACTTTCATGTTCAAATGAAAAATGGGTAAATTAAAACAGGTTTTGAAACAATGGTTTTCTTAATAAATATTTACAGAAACTAATTAAAAGTAAAGCTGGATATGGGAATAAAATTCATATATTTTTCTCCAAACCAGTTGAGTTTTTGAACAAACTGAGTTTTTCTTTGACAAAAAACAGCATTACATATCAGTTTGATTTCTTTATTGATGATGAATAACACAATTGTCTCAACATTCAATTATGTTCCTAGTCAAAGAGTTCCTAGTTAGTCATGAATACAGAATGTGTGGATTTTGGAAATATTTAAATAGAAAATGCCATTACTACGCAAATTGAGTTTGTTTTATCAAATAATTTTATAAAATTATATTATGTATTTTCAAATCACCGGTGACCTCGCCTGTGTTGAACCGCAGCACCATGGGGGGCACCAGTGACCTCAATAAAGGGTTATATTCAAAATGCTTTGATTATCGAACCCATCGGCAAATCAAAAAATTAAATAAACTTAATACATTACATTATCAAAATACGTGAATTGCCGTTTTTTTAAATTAAATTAAAGTTTTTTTTTTGAGAATTCAAAATTGACAAATATTAGTGTTAAAAATAAACAATTTGAAAAAATATATATTTAATAATTTTAGTGTCATAGTGCCCTGAGGAATGAAAAGTACAATAGTAACATAGGATAACACAAAAAATAAGATCATCAGCATTTGATATAAATTGTGTCAGGTTTTTAGACTTTTTGCAGCTTATTACTGTCCAATGTAAGTGCACTGTTCGGATACTAGATATTTCATAATTTTGAGCACACTCACTTGTCAAGAATCCGCTGAACATCCAGTTGATCCAACCTCCGATAACAATCATGGGGAGAACATTGGTCACATTTCCTTTCAGCATATCTGTCATCACACTCGGATCTGTCATCGGGTTCTAAAGTGAAAAAAAATAGAAGTTATTTTTTAATTATCTGCTGTTGATATGTAATATCATACTATCTCAAAACCTACCTTTTAGGGTTACAAACATTGGCAATTATAAAGGCTATTTTATACCATGAACGAATGAATAAAAGTTATTCGAATGAATAATCCAAGCTTACTGCTGTCTTTATACGTTTATTACATTGGACAAGTAATATTTAAAGTAAAATTCAAAGGTCGATTAAGTACCAATAAGTTGACCATAACCTAAATATATTGTTTTTAATTACCTGAGATGCGGCTGCTCTCTTTTGGACTTTAAAATAGCCTGTCTCTTCATTGTTAAACCAATGTCTTCTCATCAAAAACGATTGTTTCGGCAAGTATTTTCCATTTTCCCTCAACAGTCGAGATCTTATCATCACCTGGCTGAAAAAAAAAGGAAATGTAATTGGAAATTGCGACAGTAGATACGAATGTATTTTTTTAAATGAAGTATTACCTATCCTGCAATTGAAGTATTTCCACTTTTTTCTGTGAAGACAATATTATTGAAATATAATGTCGGAGAATTCCAACAAGGAACGTGATCGTGACTATAGGTAAAAACACCCATCCTCTTATATTAGGATCTAATAGTAATTCCGCCATTATTTTTTGATACACTATTTGAACACATTAATTTGTATGAAAGTGTGGCATTATTTCCATTAAACTGGTGAAACTACTTGAATGTAAGAAAACACAGACTAACTTAAGAAAACTATCCGATATGCTGGTCACTCACGACGAGGAAAATAGTAGATTTTGTTACATTTTCTCTGGTTTTGTAACGTTCAAGTACGAAATTTGGAAAGACGAAAGATTTCACTGCCAACCTGGCGATATGACGCGAAATCATTAGTATATAATGTTTGTATATAAGCTTCGTTCGAGTCTGGCCGGGCGGCCGTTATGAATTCATTGCACAAACTAATTTATATAATTCATTGTAAACAATAAATGACAAGCCGGGTGATCTCGTGTTGAAAATAACCATTATATATTGGAAATGTGAGTACTTCATTATTGGTAAGGCGTTTCCTCTCATTCCGCCGTTTGCCAAACAGCTGTCAAACAAATTACGCAAGAAATTTGTCTCGACTGCTGCTCAAATAAGCGCTAATTAGAAGAAATATGTATTCTATAACCTCCGGAATGACCCCATCAACAGCATTGCAGGTAATCAACTGTTTTTGTTGTTGTTTTTCATGCCTGAAAAACTGTGCAATCTTCTTTGTGTGAAATGTCATTTTGACAGTCCGTTGACAGCGAGTCTGTTTTTATTATTGTTTTTATGTTATATTTTAGGTAAAGTACGGACAACCGGCATAGTTACAAGCACATTTATTGTCATATAATGTTATTTATTGCACTATATGCATATAAAATAAGATTCAACAAACACAAAAGATGTCATTCAAAAAATAGCTACAGCACGTGGCGTATAGATTTTGAAATGGTTTTCCAGTTTTACTTATACAGTTACAAATGTCAATTTACTAGTGGGTGCAATGCTTGGCCATGTTTTGTTCACAAAGAAATAAGTATGGATGATAATTAATAAATAATATTGGATATATGATGTAAGAAGACCAGCCCGACGAAGCTTGCAACCGCAAAACCGGACTGGACTCTTTTGCTGACAAATTTCCAGCCCCCATCTGTGCTCCACGAGTAGTTTTATGATGAGGTTGGAACTCTTCATATCAACCCCTCCGAGAAGCCTGCCACTGTATACCTTATAAGACCATCTTAGTGTATACCGGTGTCTGATATCCTCACATCGGAGATCGCTCAGTGGGTCGTAATGCTCGCAATTATTTTTCAAACATAAAAACTAATTCTGTAACTTTGTTACCTTTTCAGACTCTTGCAACTATTGGCAAATGACTTGTCGCGGCAGAAGGGTTCCATTTCCCCCATTGTGTTGGCGCTTTGGACAGTTTCATTTCCTAGCGCTGGATCAGAATATATAAACTACAGAGGACGATTCGGCATTGTTTTATTTGGATGTGTAGCCAGTAATTACTGTTTTAGTGTTTGCAGATATGTATAGGCAGATAGATGATATAACCATGAAACGTGTGTTATTGCACAATTTTCTTGGGAGTTATTCATCGTGACTAATATATGTATACTCTCCCCCCTGAAAATAAACATATTATGCTCTTAAATATGTTTTTATTTTGTTCATTAATGACCGAGATCCTTGAAAAATATCATCCTATCCCGCTCTCTGTGATCTTACAACATTGGCCTTAATTTTTTACAGAAATGCAATCTAAAGTAACTAACTGACCATCACGCCGCTTCCGCAGGGATAGGCAGAGAGAATAGAACACCACACCACGCTACTCTTGTCTTTGTACACATTCTTCTTTACGCATCCCCTCACACATCCTCCTCCCAACCCTTATCCGCACCCCAAAGGTGCATAGGGCACTGCATTATATAGAAGCAGTGTTATCTTGATCGTTAAATACACGAAGGAAAGGTGATCAGCCTTTCGCTTCAGGTACCAGTCCAGGGTCATATTAAATATATATTTGTCTGAAAAATAAATAATATTTATTGCGACCCTCTTGGGAATCAAACCCGGGACCTCCAGCATGGTAGCCTAGAGCGCTAACCGCTACACTATGGAGGCGGACCTCATACATACCCGCCGATTATTCGGATTCCTGAATTGACCACTTTCAATTATTTTAAATACTTGATCATGCCAAGTTTTGCCCGGTCATCCTCTGCTCATGTTCCCAACAAGATTCGCCTCATAAATTTCTTTAACACTCCTTTCTTCGCTCGTTCGTTTAGATCTTTTATAACTAACTAACTAACCATCACGCCGCTTCAGGCAGAGAGAATAGAACGCCACACCACTCTGTCTTTGCAAACATTCTTCGCCTCTTCCACGTTCATGCATCTCCTCATACATACCCGCCGATTACTACGACTCCTAACCTGACCACTTTCAAGTATTTAGCATACCTGATCGTGCCATGTTTTTCTTGGTCTTTCTCGGCATAAATTTGATTTACCGTTCTTTCCTCACTCATTCGTTCCACATGTCCAAACCATCTCAACGCACCTTTCTTAATTAATAATGTAATAAATAATAAATAATATATATAAATAATAAATAATGTATGTAAAAATAAAAATAATAGATCAACCTGGCTGATCGGTGATAATATGCGTGAATAGCCTATAAATAAAAAAAAGACATTCATAATAACAGCAATGGGGGCGCGAGATAGAGACAGGCATGAATATAGAAAGAGGTAGAAAGACATTCGCCGGAGCTAGCGGTTGAGTTCGGCTTCGTCCACAGAACCAAAGATCAATTAACGAACATCTATTTACTTATATTTCTTCTTTTTTTATGGCTATTCACCCTTCTAGCCAATGCGAGTTATTTTTTATTTATATATTATTATTTTACACTTTTTACAATTTAAAAAAGATAAATGTTTGAGTTTTTATTATTTACAAAAAAAAACTTCAATTTCATACTATTTCTGTGAGCCTGAGCGGCTCATTATTAGAAAGTGGTATGAAATTGTGGTAAAGTGGTTCGAACCGAAAAACTTTGATTAAAAAATCCGAGACACTAGCCACGGGACCACAACCCGATACGATTTGAATTATTTGTTTTTTTTTTTATTATCTTATTATGTTTTTTGTGAAGTTTATCTGTATGTATTTATATATTGAGCCTTCCTACATGTACTATTGTAACCCACAAATGTATAATTTATATTTTTTATTTTTTAAATGTATTTCATGATATCTTTAATGATTCTTCTCCACGCGTGCTTTCAATCGTCTTCTGTCCCCTGCATCAATCACCCTTCTCCAGAATCAGAATGTCAATTTGTCACTGACTCACAAAGCCGGCAATTCGCCGCGCCACACATAGGGGCAAGATGACTCGAAAACAACAAAAGCGCGATCGTGCGGAACAGCTTTTGAAGATAGTTCTGAACGATGCAATCGCCGCAGAATTGAAAATCTAGGGAACTCCACTCTACTTTCACAACTAGGTCATGCAACGACAATGAATCTGAAAGCTTCTGGATAGCCAGTTGCATCCAAATTATTAGCAGAAATAAAAATTATTACAAACAAGTTTGGGAGGTTAATAAGGTTGAGAGGTTAGTGGAAAACGGAATGCTAATGCTGGAGAGGTCTGAAAGGAAGCCGTCATTAAACGGGCACCCAATGAAATAAGATCTAGGTCTCCAATTAATGCCCTGCAAGTGCAGGCCTCTGACGCCCCCTCGGAATTATTAACTATCATTTTTTTAAATCAGAATATTATATTTTTTAGTCGAAAATTTTAAGATAAATTTACATGTCAAGTATTGTCTTCTCAATCCAATTCCATTTTCCACTAACATCTCAATCTCATCGACCTCCCCTAACAAACAAAATTAATTGAAAATCATTTGTAAATGTGTATGAAATATATAAAATAACTAACTAAACAAACTAACTTAATAATGAAGCTAACCCCAATTACAGGAAAACAAACGATTTCAATTCAAATCGTATCGGGTTGTGGTCCCGTGGCTAGTGTCTCGGATTTTTTAATCAAAGTTTTTCGGTTCGAACCACTTTACCACAATTTCATACCACTTTCTAATAATGAGCCGCTCAGGCTCACAGAAATAGTATGAAATTGAAGTTTTTTTTTGTAAATAATAAAAACTCAAACATTTATCTTTTTTAAATTGTAAAAAGTGTAAAATAATAATATATAAATAAAAAATAACTCGCATTGGCTAGAAGGGTGAATAGCCATAAAAAAAGAAGAAATATAAGTAAATAGATGTTCGTTAATTGATCTTTGGTTCTGTGGACGAAGCCGAACTCAACCGCTAGCTCCGGCGAATGTCTTTCTACCTCTTTCTATATTCATGCCTGTCTCTATCTCGCGCCCCCATTGCTGTTATTATGAATGTCTTTTTTTTATTTATAGGCTATTCACGCATATTATCACCGATCAGCCAGGTTGATCTATTATTTTTATTTTTACATACATTATTTATTATTTATATATATTATTTATTATTTATTACATTATTAATTAAGAAAGGTGCGTTGAGATGGTTTGGACATGTGGAACGAATGAGTGAGGAAAGAACGGTAAATCAAATTTATGCCGAGAAAGACCAAGAAAAACATGGCACGATCAGGTATGCTAAATACTTGAAAGTGGTCAGGTTAGGAGTCGTAGTAATCGGCGGGTATGTATGAGGAGATGCATGAACGTGGAAGAGGCGAAGAATGTTTGCAAAGACAGAGTGGTGTGGCGTTCTATTCTCTCTGCCTGAAGCGGCGTGATGGTTAGTTAGTTAGTTATAAAAGATCTAAACGAACGAGCGAAGAAAGGAGTGTTAAAGAAATTTATGAGGCGAATCTTGTTGGGAACATGAGCAGAGGATGACCGGGCAAAACTTGGCATGATCAAGTATTTAAAATAATTGAAAGTGGTCAATTCAGGAATCCGAATAATCGGCGGGTATGTATGAGGTCCGCCTCCATAGTGTAGCGGTTAGCGCTCTAGGCTACCATGCTGGAGGTCCCGGGTTTGATTCCCAAGAGGGTCGCAATAAATATTATTTATTTTTCAGACAAATATATATTTAATATGACCCTGGACTGGTACCTGAAGCGAAAGGCTGATCACCTTTCCTTCGTGTATTTAACGATCAAGATAACACTGCTTCTATATAATGCAGTGCCCTATGCACCTTTGGGGTGCGGATAAGGGTTGGGAGGAGGATGTGTGAGGGGATGCGTAAAGAAGAATGTGTACAAAGACAAGAGTAGCGTGGTGTGGTGTTCTATTCTCTCTGCCTATCCCTGCGGAAGCGGCGTGATGGTCAGTTAGTTACTTTAGATTGCATTTCTGTAAAAAATTAAGGCCAATGTTGTAAGATCACAGAGAGCGGGATAGGATGATATTTTTCAAGGATCTCGGTCATTAATGAACAAAATAAAAACATATTTAAGAGCATAATATGTTTATTTTCAGGGGGGAGAGTATACATATATTAGTCACGATGAATAACTCCCAAGAAAATTGTGCAATAACACACGTTTCATGGTTATATCATCTATCTGCCTATACATATCTGCAAACACTAAAACAGTAATTACTGGCTACACATCCAAATAAAACAATGCCGAATCGTCCTCTGTAGTTTATATATTCTGATCCAGCGCTAGGAAATGAAACTGTCCAAAGCGCCAACACAATGGGGGAAATGGAACCCTTCTGCCGCGACAAGTCATTTGCCAATAGTTGCAAGAGTCTGAAAAGGTAACAAAGTTACAGAATTAGTTTTTATGTTTGAAAAATAATTGCGAGCATTACGACCCACTGAGCGATCTCCGATGTGAGGATATCAGACACCGGTATACACTAAGATGGTCTTATAAGGTATACAGTGGCAGGCTTCTCGGAGGGGTTGATATGAAGAGTTCCAACCTCATCATAAAACTACTCGTGGAGCACAGATGGGGGCTGGAAATTTGTCAGCAAAAGAGTCCAGTCCGGTTTTGCGGTTGCAAGCTTCGTCGGGCTGGTCTTCTTACATCATATATCCAATATTATTTATTAATTATCATCCATACTTATTTCTTTGTGAACAAAACATGGCCAAGCATTGCACCCACTAGTAAATTGACATTTGTAACTGTATAAGTAAAACTGGAAAACCATTTCAAAATCTATACGCCACGTGCTGTAGCTATTTTTTGAATGACATCTTTTGTGTTTGTTGAATCTTATTTTATATGCATATAGTGCAATAAATAACATTATATGACAATAAATGTGCTTGTAACTATGCCGGTTGTCCGTACTTTACCTAAAATATAACATAAAAACAATAATAAAAACAGACTCGCTGTCAACGGACTGTCAAAATGACATTTCACACAAAGAAGATTGCACAGTTTTTCAGGCATGAAAAACAACAACAAAAACAGTTGATTACCTGCAATGCTGTTGATGGGGTCATTCCGGAGGTTATAGAATACATATTTCTTCTAATTAGCGCTTATTTGAGCAGCAGTCGAGACAAATTTCTTGCGTAATTTGTTTGACAGCTGTTTGGCAAACGGCGGAATGAGAGGAAACGCCTTACCAATAATGAAGTACTCACATTTCCAATATATAATGGTTATTTTCAACACGAGATCACCCGGCTTGTCATTTATTGTTTACAATGAATTATATAAATTAGTTTGTGCAATGAATTCATAACGGCCGCCCGGCCAGACTCGAACGAAGCTTATATACAAACATTATATACTAATGATTTCGCGTCATATCGCCAGGTTGGCAGTGAAATCTTTCGTCTTTCCAAATTTCGTACTTGAACGTTACAAAACCAGAGAAAATGTAACAAAATCTACTATTTTCCTCGTCGTGAGTGACCAGCAATAAACCTACCGCGGAATTTGTCAATATGTATTAAAAAATCTCATTTTCCAATTCCTACTATCAAATATTTTTCTATGGAGAAAAATAGTGTTGCAACAAGTCAATATTTTTGCCGAAATTAAGTAGGTACCTGTTTTACATAAAGATGAGTAGGGACATAAAAATAATAGTTTTGAATAATTTATATAGAGCCATTTTCCAAAAATACTATATATCTCAAAGGCGCTTATCACTATATACTTTATACCGCACTTTTGAACTGTTAATATGTATGGGAAATGGCAATGAATGACTGTAAGTAAAAAAAATAAAGAGAGAAATATGAAACAGAATGTAAGATTATCGTACATGATAAATACCTGGAAGAAGTGCGAGGATTTTTACATCTAGGAAGTATGTTCTCAAGGGATGGAAAAGTGGATGAAGATATTGAGAGCAGGGTGAAAGCAGAAAACATATGAAATGGTGCTTTGAATATAATGTTTGCAAATAAAAATATGTAATTGTAAACATGGAATTGGTAAAGGAAGGATGAAAGCAGAGTGAATGCTATTGAAATGCGTTCCCTTAGACAAAAGTGTGAAATTCATTACATGACAGAATTAAAAATGAATATATTAGAAAGGAATGTAGGGCTGAACTAGGAATAATCAAAAAGATTAAGAAACGTTCCTTGAGGTGGTATGGGCATGTGGAGTGAATGGAAAATGACTGAGAAAGTATATTTGACAAATGTGAATGGGAGAACAGAATGAGGATGGCACGACCAGATCAATCAGAACCAAAAATCTGGTTGTGTCAAGAGTCTAAGTGATCGGAGAGCTTGTATGACTAGATGTTTGGATGTAAAGGAAGGGTGGGAGTGCATTTGTCAGGACATATGAGATTGGCATTCCATCCTCACTGCTTACCCCTGCTGTGAAACAGCATGATGGTAGTAGTATAATGTTTTCACTCCCCTGTATAGTAAACCCTGTTAAGACTTTAAAAATGCGCATGTGCGTGCAGAAAGTAAAGTTTCCCTTGAGTTTTACACTCCCATAGATATTTGTGATGTAACAATATAAAAATTCTATGTTACCTATTCATTTAAAAATGCAACACGTCAAGAGTACCGATTTTTCAAGTCGCAAATTTTTTGCTCATGCTCTCCCACAGAAATATTTGCATTTTTATATAAATAACTTGAAACAACTGTATTTGAGGTTTATCTGCAAGTAAGAGTGATAAAAAAAGGATTTCATGAAAAACACACCACTACCTCAAAACAAATACTTTTTAATACTCGATACAATTAGGGTAAATTGAACCTACGCCAGTTTCGCAGTTGAGAAATTACGCACTTATGCCACAGTGCAAATGATTTAGATATACTTTGGTGGTCACATATTAACTATGCCATGCTCCATCCACATAGGACAAATATTTTTGTGACCAAGTGATGGTGTCATGAGACATCCATAAATGACGATAAAAATAATAACTTAATAGTCATGAGATTGGTTTTTTGGCAATTATACATAAAACGTTAAACTGGTGTAACTTGCAGTTGATACAGTTATAGTCCACAGTGTCGTTTATTGTTACAAAGTTTATGCTAAAATAAATAATAATGTGGTGGGTGCAAAATTTTCTAGAAAAAAAATTGATCAACACTTGACACCGAGATAATAATACATTAACACCTGAATACATTTGTTTTGGTAAAACTTAAGGGGGGCACCCACGTTCACGCCATCAATTGTGACTGCATCACTACTCAAGTGGGGTATTATGCGACTGAACGCAATTATAAAATGTTCTAAATATAAAATATTTTGGTATTATAGATTTCTATTTAAATGAGATATCCAAATTGCAGCAAATGCATAAAAACTAGAAAAACATCATTTTCTTTCTTTCTACAAGCAATATTCCAAATATTGCCAATTTAAAAAATAGTACAGTATGCATTGTCAATCAGGTTGGGGAGGTGGGCTGATTAAAAAAACCACATGGATCCCAGAAAACCTTCTAAAAAAAAAAACTTACCACTTTTTGAGCGAGTCCCTCTCGGAAGACCTCAGAACAATGAAAATGCGCCGATAATTTATTGTGATTGGTAAACCCATACTTACTTTACTCAAAACTCTGATAGAGATCTGATTGCTATAGCATTATTAAAAACAAATTTATAGACAATTGAATTATATTGGTATATAAATTTAAAAACATACGCCTGAATATGGAAGGGCGAAATAACTGTCAATCTGAAGGAGTCATTGATTTCTTTGTTGCATTGGTCAAGGTAACTGTGGGGAATTGGTGACTAATAGAGGTCACCTCAAAATATTTCTTGGTGGCGGCCTATCAATGATATCTAATTTATCTCTAAATAAATCTTTACTTACATTCATTCTTGTTACTTTTGTATTAAAGATCTTTTTTGTGACTTAGAAAAGAGATCTACCCTAGTTAGTAAGACAAGGTGATTTTATTGAATATTGTATGACTTGTTAATTCATGTATCGTCATCTATTATATTATGCCTGTATACTGTCATTTAATTTATGTGTACTGAAATGCAATAAATGAAAACAGTAATAAACAGGATGGACTGCCATTAGACAACTTTTAAATAACTTCGCAATCATTTTCATCCTTCAATTGCATATACATTTTTTTTTAAAAGCTTTTTTATTTACAGGAAAGTTTTCTGTAAATAAGTTTATAAGGTTTAAACGAAAGATAATCAAACAAAATTTTCAATTATTTTTTAATGATAAAATTAACAATATTATAAGTGTATACTTGATCATAAATGAAAAATTTGTCTAAATTTTTTACATAACATACTATATAAAACTATTACAAAGGTCAGTGAATGTTAATATGATGCATGTATGATGTATAAATAATAAGCAGACATTCGAAAAACAAACACCATTGCTTGCCTATTAAAGTATTCTAGCATTTTCAGAAATGTAAGGTCCTATAGTGGAGGATTTCCGAAAACATTGTCTTTTATTAGAGCTGGGCTGTCCAAAGCAAGGCCTGCGGGTCGGATGCTACCCACAGCTTGATTGGCTAAAGTTGAAGTATTTGTTACTGGAGCCCTTCAATCTAATTAATTATTTAGATTGACCTGGGATTGTATCTGGTTTGAACAGCCCTGTATTAGAGCGCAATAAAAAGATTTCATATACAAAATAAGAATTGAGAATATAACAGGTTGCTTTAACGATAATGAATAATGTAAAATGAATTTGATTAATATATATTTTTTTAAAGAAAGGAGTATATTTAAATTCACGCTAAAATTTTTTATATTAACAATGATTTCAATAAATTTCTATAACATAAATATTATATACACACTATAAATATGAATAATCCCATTCAATACTACCATAAATACTAACTGTACCCAATATGCAGAGGCGTGCATTCTAAATAGGCAGAAAAGAAGTGCCTACCCTGGGTTACTCGTGTTCCATATAGAAACACAACCAGTGCCTACTATGCCTTATCCTCACCCAAACCTACTGCCTGCCTAACTTTGCGCACGCCACTGCATACATGTGGGTATGATGAAAAAAATGAAAGCACACATGCTGTTATAACGTAAACGTTATAATTTAAGGTCAGTTTCTTTTGCATTTTAAAATAAATACATATTTAAGTAATATAAAAATACAGTGAACTTCCGTATAAACAGCTTCTATTTACCAAAGTTCTCCAAATAACAAATATCTTTATTGAGAAATCTATGAATTTTCATGTATTATATCATCTATGTAACAAACACTAATTTCTATTATACAAAGTGTTTTTTTTTTCATTCTATGGTTCTTCCCACATAATTGATTTAGGATTTCACATAATAACATGCTTAAAATGTATTGTCCAGTATGACAGCAACGTCCAATAAACGATTTTTAACCAAGAACTATGTATAAGCAAGCATATGTTCATGATTATTTGAGAAATTCCAGAATCACACATGAATAATGGCAAACCTCAGGTATCACCCAAAATTGGGTGCTTTGCCAATAAATTTAAAAAATGGCAAACCCGCATGCGCTTTGAAGGTCAGTATTCAGTAAGAAATCATTAAAAAATGTATTTAAGTGTTGAGTGCAGAAGAATATCTAAGAAAATATTCCTATTGTAGGCATGTTTATGTAATTCCATGTAATAATACATTTTGGTTAAAATTGTATGTATACATAAATATAACAAACGTACTATCAAATGCATAATGTGGAAATTCGACTGTACACAATGAATGCAGTAAATTAAAATGTGATTTAATAATCATTGAGGAGAGCTATTCGAATACATTTATTACATAAAAAAAATATATAATTTTTAAAAATAAAATTATATTAACAAATATTTTAATAGAAAGTATTTATTCTATGAAAAAAAGTACTTGTATTGAAATATCCAGAATGAAACTAACAATAATATTGTCATGAATATTTTATCAAATGTAAAACTATGTTATACCAAGATATAAATCAAATGGGAAAAAGTATAACATATTATGTTGCTTTGAAAGTTTTGTTCTTAATTCTTGGATACGGATGTAAGAAAATCAGGTATAAACAGGGTAGGCTTATCCCCCTCTACAAGGAATGCAACATTGCATCATAAAAGTTTCTCATAGTGGCGATGCTGTACATATCAATAGGTACACATCTCGACATGATTGCCATTATAGACAGCCACATAATTGTAGACCAACGCTTTTCTCGTCGATTGGGGGTTATTGTTTTGTTTATCTCTCATATCTAGCATACAAGTAAGTTGAATAATAATACCGTGAATAAGTTTGGTGATGTGTAGAGTGATGAAGGTGTTGGTGGATAAAGTTCGTATAAGACAATGGGTTACTTCATGGTTACGGTACATTTTATTCCAGCTCTTAAATCTGTAATACCAATATTGTGAAACCAGCATATCTTTTAATATTCTAAATTTCCAAATGGAATCCATATTAGTTTTTTTTTATCACACATCTTTTATACAAACAAAATAATTAAACATGTAGCTTAGAAGTAATAATCGTGGTTCTAGAATTATTCACATGAAATGAGCAAATCAAAAACATTTTCAACATTACGTAAATAGTAGGTAATAATATAAATATCAGTTAACAATGCAATTATTATTAAATTTTCAATTCTATAACATCACATATTAAATTGTATATAAATACATTAAGTCTACACGTGAGATGTGATGGAAACCTGAGAATTGGCAAATCAATTCATTTTTATAATAAGCCCTAAAAAAATTACATAGTTTTATGATTATTTTAGCCCATTTGAGTCCCAAACTACTTTCTTTTCTGAAATTGAGTTACAGTAAACTCGGGTTGGATTAACCATGAAACGGATTATTCGGGACACTTAAGTCATTAAAAAAGTATTTTATAAAAAACAAAAATATTTCACAAGAGCATTTATAATGTTAATGGCTTAAAACATTTGTAAAATACCTTGATAACCTTTTTATTTCATTCCTAAGTTGTCATAATATTTGTGATAAAAATCTCCGGCCTTATCAGTTCCATTTATCTGACGAAAAATCTATTGTATTGGTATAAAAGAACGAAAAGTTTGGTATAACAGCAAGAAATGTTATAAGCTATAAAAACAAAAATAATAAAAACATGCATTCATTTCTTTATTTAGATGTTAATAAAATGAAATGATTGCTGAACAACCTTTTCTCAAATGGAAATATCATCAGGAGAGGTAAACACTGGCAAGAATGCATCATTACTGATGCGAGAAATTGTCATTTGTATGTTTGAGTATGGGGAAACAAATATGACCGGTGGGAATATATATCCCGACTGTAGAGCAAATCTGAATTATTGGTGATTTTCAATCTGTTGGACATATTGTTCCCATGAGACTCAAAAGGGTTAAAGAATAGTATTATCAACTCTTTAAAAATCAAAAGACAATCATCCATAAAATTTAAATACAGAAACATGATTATAGTTTTAGAACACACTGCCCACCATATATACATACGTCAATATAATCCAGCTTGATCAAATTACCAAAATGTTACTCCGATACAAAATATGGACCTTTACTATTACAACATCAAATGATCGCTAGACTACACACATTTTGTACTTGTCCAGAAGATCGTATTCGAAATGAAAATCATTACAACAAATCAACAGAGTAACATACTTATCAATACTTGGAAATGTGGATGATGTAAGGTAAATTAAATGCCCGTCATTGCAAGACTTTTCAATAACCTAAACATAAGATGGTGTGTCGACCTACAATAATGAAAAAGTACAGTCTTTTACATTCTGGAACCTTTCTGTTGTAGTACTTTGGCTCTGTCAGTTGGTTCCGCTTCTTGGCTATTGAGGGACGCTCCGTATTCTCGACTCACCACACACAGGAACTCGGCGTGTTCCTCTGTGCCGTAATTATACTGAGAACCTATATTCACCAGTTGCTCAAACTTCCACCCGTCCGACATCGTGGACACCATCTGCGTCAACTCATCTTCGTGACACTGAATCACTCGGTACACATGTTTCTTAGAGTCCCGTAGCGGTCGCCCGTCTCTGACACTTATCCTTTCTTTCACTAATCGAATCAGTTCCGTGATATTATAAAATTCCGCTTCTTCTAAGACTCCTTCTTCAGCTATTTCATTATTCATAACTAACTTCCCGTGCCTGAGGTAGTTGAGTATAGGCGAGAAATAAGTAGGATCTCTGTCTATGAGGTATGCGCCGGATTCGTCCTGCAAATCGCAACAATTCTTATGAATAAATGTAAACAACTTTTTTCTCCTTACCTGAAACCAATTTTGTGCGAAGAATTCGCAATATACATAAAAACACTAACCCTGTCAGAAATCAAATCACTATCCTCTTGGACTAACCGTGACAGAAAGGAGTTTTGGTCACGAGACAAAGTGGTTTTTGTTGTTAAAAAATACGTTCCCCCAACATTTAATCTCACCCATTGTTTACTACTACGCCTTTCTAAACAATTTTGTTTAATATCTTTTGAGGAGTCTCCTTTTTCCGCCATGATGCTATTGTAAATTTTTTCTATGGATTCTACCACAGAAACCTTTTGAGTGCGTTGCCAGGGCTATACGCCATAAACAATAATTTAAGTACTATTTTACAAAGTATTTTGTTTGTGGGTATTTTCCTATCCAGAAAAAATGTAGGAGTGAAATATTTATCAACATGTTTTTTTCCTAATTACAAAAAAGTAAGTTCAAACTAAATGTCAAAAATATTATTTAAGTAATAAACACGTTATTAATTTTGAAAATATAAAATAAAACACTCCACACACAGTATAAACTCAGTATATATTTTCAGAATACTGCAAGCTTGTTTCACTATTTACATGTTCAGAAGATTTTAGTCGTTGTTGCACTAAATAAGATTGAATATATCCCATTGATTCTAAAGCCAATGACTCTGGAAGTTTTTTCAGGTGGCACGCGACAGATTTTCCAAAACAATCAAATTCATTTTCTTCTATTTGAGGTTGAGTTAGTGTTTTTGATATCAATTTTAATTCTTCCAAGGCCTTATATGCATTAGGCGGCCCAGATTTCTTGAATCTTTTTGGGGCTGTAAATGGCACTGTCATTGAAGTATTTGGTAAATCTGCAGGAGAAGGGGATAAAACTTCCTCCTTCACATAATTAATTGACGAAATATTTTCTTCAACAGGATGAAAATGTATTTCAAAATCTTCTGTGCCCTGAAATAAATAAATAATCATTTATATTTTTACATTATTTATATTTATATATATATATATATATATATATATATATATATATATATATATATATATATATATATATATATATATATATATATATATATATATACATACTGTGCGTGTATGTACACATACTAATACTGAATCTTCTTGCATATTTTAACTAACACAAAAAAATATATACATTATGGAATACCGATCTAAACATATGTATCTATTAATAAAGCTTGTAATAATCAATTGCAATAAATACCTGTGATGTCATTCCATCGTATGATCTATTTCGACCCCTTAAAAAATCAAGTGCCTTGAACGCATACCATCTGCTTTCGTATAAATCATTTCCTACTGCAAAATAGAATGTAAGTAATTATAGCATGAAAACAAAAACCAAAATATAAAAAGATAAGGATATATATATATATATATATATATATATATATATATATATATATATATATATATATATATATATATATATATATATATATATATATATATATATATATATATATATATATATATATATATATATATATATATATATATATATATATATATATATATATATATATATATATATATATATATATATATATATATATATATATATATATATATATATATATATATATATATATATATATATATATATATATATATATATATATATATATATATATATATATATATATATATATATATATATATATATATATATATTGAGAATTAAAAATAATCAGACTGAGAAACATTACAATAACAATCAGTGACGTTTTTTTATTGTACTTATTGCAAAAAATGCTACGAAAATAAAACCAGTCATGCCATATTATAATTTGGTTTTACAGGTACAAAAACCGTTTTACGCTTAAATTAATATATTCTTGGACCATATATACATATGGTCCAAGAATATATTAATTTATGAATTCGTGAATGGTGAAAATATATTTTTTTTTTTTTTTTTTTTTATTCATTTAATATATTTACATTTTTATTTATAACATAATAACATTTGAATCATTTATACATATGTAGAACTTTTATATTTCGATTCGCTGTGCCTCTCCATAAAAGAGTCTGTGCTCTTGTGCTTGGAAAGGGACTTACACTCGTGGTTTAATGTTATATAATAAAAGATATAATAGTTTTTTTAATATATTTTTTTAAAGATTTAAATGTATAGAGCTTTAATTTTTTTCTTGAGGATTTTTATATCATCTATTTTTTTTATTTCTTTAGGGAGTTTATTGAAATGTTTGATTGCCAAATATTTGAAGTTTTGCTGAAATTGCTTGGTGTTGCATTTTGGAATAGAAAAATCGTTTGAGAATCTCGATGATAAATTCTTTGTTAAATTTAAATAGTTGTCACCCTTTAGTATTTGAAAAACTGCGGTTTTTTTATAAATGGATTCTATATTTGGGACTTGAAATTTTTTAAATAATAATTTTGTTGGAAATATGTTTTTTTTTTTCAAGATGACTTTAATTATGGTTTTCTGTACTATTTTCACTGAGTTCAGTATGTTGTTGTATGAGCCTCCCCATGCAATAATGCCATACTGTAGTAGTGAGTGAACGATAGCATAGTAAACTCTTTTTAGGTTGTCGATGGTTAGTATGTTTCGGATTCTAATGAATATATATATGCATTTTCTTATTCGTTTTACTAGTTCATTAATGTGACTATGGTATTTCAAATGTTGGTCTATTATTACACCTAGATATTTTATTTCTTTTTTTGGACATAAAACAGAACATAAGTTTTTGCAATTTGAATCCCTGCAGTCACCATTGTGAATTGTAATTTTTATATTTGTCGGTATTTTGAGTTTATGGATACAAAATGGGATAAAGAATGTTTTATCTGTATTTAGGGATAATAGATTATTGTCAAACCAGAATTTTAGGATTTTCATGTCCTTATTTGCATATATACATATTTTATTTCTATAACGTTTTATTCGCAAAGTTTGAGAGCCATTGGTTTATCTGTTTCTCTAGTATCCGCTCATTAGTTTAGTTAAAATTTCACGCAACTACTGTATCTGTAACAGACGAAGCAGTTAATACATAACCAAGGGAAGGTAAACCAGTTATATTGCCTAACCAAAAAATATTTCAGTGTTAGTAATTTAGTAGTAGTTACCTTTCCCGGTGTCCCTAGATTTCCTTATTTTCATTTTCTCTCTTCTGTATGATGCCAGTATGCTTATCATTTTCTGCTTACATATCGCTCCATTTGCGTCCATAATATCACCTATGTGTGCCCAAGCGTCATCTTTCAAATGTTTTTTGTGATAATTTATGTTAGCTGGGTCCCACAATAAGGGTTCGTTTTTGTAGGCATCGATTAATGTTAGAGATTTCTCATCGTCCCAATCAATCATTTTCAAAAAGAAATTGCCAGATGTAAATGTAAATATGGATTCTGTTACAGCTCGCGGGTACGCGCACACGACGACGCCAAACGCACAAGGTCAACGAGCCAACTGCGAGCAACGAGCACTCCATGTCTGCCAACTGTGCGAACCTTTACGCTCGCGTCATTGCCGGATCGTAGCGAGCGGTACGCAGTGCGCTCGCGGTGAACTCGGGAACCAATGTAAACTACTTACTGTACCTAACTAAAACATGGTTTGTGACTTTGTTATAGCAGCTCGAACGGTTACAGTTACAGCTCGCTAGATGGAGTACGGGCTTAGGAATACAATTTACAACCAGCGCCAGCGCGTGGTAATGAATAATCAAAACTGTATGACTATTAAATTGAAACGAGTTAATTTGTTTAAATCTAATTTCGGTCTAAGTTTATTTGGTGAACTTTTATTGACTTCCATTATAAAATAAAAATTGAATTTTATGTCAAAATTTGTATTATTTACATACATTATTATGATATTCTTCAAGTTTCACACAAATTTCCAAAGGATTATATTTCACACAAGCTTGGACGAGTACGGATATGAATACCGGGGAAAATTGAATTTCCTCCTGGATTATTAAAAAAACATACAGTAAAAAGCATACTTCAATTATAATGCGACGATTGTATGAGAATACACACTATTTCAAAAATCTACCAGAGTATCTAAAAGAGCTGTGAAGAGCAATGAATTGGTTGATAGACGTCTCACGCTTCGATCGGCTACAACAACTTCAATGGGCAAAGTGATCTTACCAGCTCGCAACCAGCGCACTAAATTTGGCGAGCGTGCCTTTGCTGTTGCGGGACCGATGGCGTGTAATGTTCTTCTACCAATGGTTAGAAATAGTGAGAGTGAGATGATCTTTAGAAAAATACCAAAATCAAATTTTTTTGCTAAATCATTTCCACCATAATATTTTCCCCAATATATTTTTTTCTTCGTGAGGTTCAAATATTTTTACAACGTGGCGGACCAAGTAAACCGTGCGTGCTCCGATATATGATCTCAATCGGTATATTGTGTGACAACAAAGGGTTAAGGACCGGTTCGGCGAACTCTAAAAAACTTAGGCACCGGTTCTAGCGAACCGGTGCGAACCGGCTGAATCCCACCACTGTGAATACCGTGGAAATGCGTTTCCTCAGACGAATGTGTGAAAAAATCGTAATATGATAGAATTGAAAATGAAGATATTATAAAGTACATATTTTAAAGCTGCACTAGAGATTATTGAAAAGATTAAGAATAGTTCTTTAAGGTGGAATGGACATTGGAGCGACTGGATAAAGAGAGAATGGCTGAGAAAGTTTATTTGGCAAATGTGAACGAGAGAACAGAACGAGGACGGTCAAAAACGACTTGGCACGACCAGATCAATCAGAACCTAAAATTTGGTGGTATCAAAAACCTACGTAGTCGGAAGGCGTGTATGACTAGATGTATGGACGTGATGGAAGCTAGGAGTGTATGTCAAGACAGAATGATGTGGCGTTGAATCCTCTCTGCCTACCTCCTCAGGGAAATGGTGTGATGTTAGAAGTAGTCTACTAAGTATATGGTATACTCCATTGCATTGTATGGAAAGAACATGAACACAAAAAAGAAAGATAAATGTTGTATGTGTTTGAAATGTTGCGCTATGCCTCTCATTTCTTCGACTACAAGACGCACACATATCGTAGTCGTACAGGAGAAAGTGACCAACTACCAAAACGTAAAATGTTCAGGAGGGCCATTTAAGTTACTATTGCTTGGCAAGAAAATAAACACCAATGCAGTTAGTCATTTTTAACTAGTCAATATAATATATTATACTTCCAAGTTTAAAATCCTTCGGGATTTTTTCAGGGCAATATTAAGCTAGTAAGATATCAAATAGTCGATGATCACGATTTTGTAAAACAATGCACTTGGTCACTTTCTCCTGTATGACTACGATATCTCCGTCCTTTAGGAACAGTTAACCCTTCACACAGTATGCAGAAAAGGTATTCGCCCTACTTTGGGAATACCGCCAGAGAGAACAAGGGGAGTCTCGAGAAGCTGGTAGCAACTGGAACAGTCAAGGGTAAGCGAGACTCCTGCAAGGTGGACATATCAATCAAGGGAGCAAAACGGTCCCCACCAAACGCCTCCTTCAACTAAGCCCATTAAAGAAAGTAATGGAGAAGACTTGTGCATGATGTGGCTGACATCCCAGAAGACCACATAGCTAGGCATCGAGGAAGAAAACGAAGAAGAAAAATGAGTTCTTTAATCGTGCAAGCAATATATAATAATGATGATAACAAAGTAAGGCAGCAGTGCAATCACGAGTACTATTATATTTTAATGGTACTAAAAATTATACTGTCGCTCTTTAGAAATATTCGATAACTCCAAGCTGTAAATAAATTATTATTAGTATTTAGTTCGAAGAAAAGTAAAACACACAAAACTACATTTATTCTCATTGTAAATTACAGTACAAATAGTGTTAGTATAGCCTGCTTATGTGTCATCTTGTAAAATGAATCTATTAAAAGTTTTTGTCAGAAATAAAACATTCATACTTGTGGTCCTATTTTTGTTAATTTTGCTAACATTTTTGTTGACATTTAATTCGAGCGATGATGACGATGACGTGATTCTTATACCGAATGAAGAAAATTTTCGACAGGGGGTAAGAACTCGGTTAATGAATAGAGTTACCCTATTCCAAGAATCAAGAGATGATGGTAGTCAGGGCATGCTTGAAGATACAGAAGAAATTGTTTTGACCACTAGTCAAGAAACGACCACAGTTTCTACATCAGTTGACTCTTATATGGTTAAGAAACTTGACAAAATTATTTTACCAAAGAAAGGAAATTCATTTGATGTAGATGCGTACTTTCAGGCGAGAAAGGTAAGATGCAAATTGATATTATATGTAAATGAAAATATTCTACAAATAAAAATCTTCATAGGTATCATAAAGTTTTCTTTTTTATTGATTCGGCATTAACTTTGTGGAATGACATGTTGAATTTTGTAAAATTATACACTTGAATATACCACTTTAATGAGTTTTATTTATATATACGATTATGTACGATTATTTTATTTATGTATACGACGTCCATGTCCACGTGAACAAGGCTACTAAGAAACCGGAATATTTATAGGATATTTTTATATAATTTTATCATAGATATGTAACAAGGGATTCAAGAATACAAAACTGGAAATAAAAGAAAAAACAAAATTACAAAATTGTCTTACGTATAAAATATTTCAATCTACGAAGATTATAAGATCATACTACTTCCAAGTCATGATCATTAGCCATACTACCTGAGGGTATAAAATAAATCTAGGATTTTAAAATTATTCATTCGCTTTTTGGCATCCAAAGTGACCATATCGCATTAGATCTCACTAGCGTTATCCGAGGGGCAATTACTCACTCTGTTTCCAATTGTTCGGTTCCTAGAAAAAGTTTGTTAGTGACGGTTGTTTACAAATGGAATTTCAATAAGAAGGTTAGTACAATATTTTACTTACTTTTGTTTTTCTTTTATTTCATAGGTTGACTCAATTATATGGATTCTACGCAGTACGTAAAATTATTTTATTATTTCTTCTTTCTTTTTCTTTGTGTAGACTTTTAACTTATCTGCTGTGGATCGACACGAGCAATTTCTTGTCTGCGTAAACTTGCGTGGGGAACCCCTTTTGTCGCTCGTATCACCAATCGATATCCGCGTAGAGACTGTGCGAAAATACCACGTGTTACTTTTTAGTATTTTAATTTATTGTTCTTTTTTTGCAGGTACCGTTTATAAATTCTCTTATACACGTATGCATTTATTGGACGTTTGGCTTTGGCATTTGGTAAAAGAGCATAAGTCCCAGGTAGAGAGGAGTCGGCACCTCTTTCACGTGTTGACACAATCATCACCGGATATCACAAATATTGATACCAACAACTTGCAAAACCGTATTGCAAATATATGTCATATATTGTCAGCATATTGGAAGAAGGTCGGCCGCTCAACGGTCATACTGATCACTAAGTACGATGACTGGTTAAACTTCAAAGAAGAGTGCAATCTTTCTGTGGTGCGAGTCGTCGAAGAAGTTCAGCCAGTGCCTTCTGGCAGCGCCAGCGGGTGCTAGCACAGCCGCGATGCTTGTGTACGTCCTGTACACAGGAAAAACTTCAGGGACTGCATCAAGCGCCCACAGCATCGCAGATCAAAACTCTTCTTTTACGAAGAAAAACAATTATTCAGCATAAATTTAGGGAACGATTGGGTTGTTATGTTGTTATGCCGCGTGGTGGAGGAAGTGGCACTTCTAACGATGGAAATACTGCTCGTATTTTTTAAAATAAATTCTTCTGTTTTGGCTGAAATTACGGGATAATTTAAGAATTTGATCGACAGATGTTTTCACCTGCTGCAGTGTCTATCGTCAGGCTATAAAATTAATAAAGATTAATTTAAAGAGGTTGCTCTAGAAACTGCTCGAAAACTTGTGCAGATTTATCCGTGGTACAATTTACCACCTTTTGTGCACAAAGTTTTGATTCATGGGTCTGGGGTGATTGATCATTCGTTATTATCAATAGTTAGTATCAGAAGTCTGTATTATCAGAAATGGTGTTGGAGATGTTAAATGTTTAGGAATTAGGTATTTCATTAGAATTCCCTATTTGATTAATTTAGTTTATTTAATTTATCAAATTATGATGTATTTAGTGTATTTAAAAAACAAAAACAAAAAAAAAACTTGGCACGATCAAGCATGCCAAATACTTGAAAGTGGTCAGGTTAGGAGTCGATACAATTGGCGGGTATGTATGAGGAGATGCATGAACGTGGAAGAGACGAAGAATGTTTGTAAGGACAGAGTGGGTGGCGTTCTATTCTCTCTGCCTACCCCTGCGGAGAAGCGGCGTGATGGTTAGTTAGTTAGTTTAAATAATAAAATACCATATTTTATTATTTTAAGAATTGACAGCCGGAAATTTTGGTTTTCGCAGAATTCTTTAATCCCATGGACGGAGCAGCCCGTATGATGGAGCTGTTTCGATGGGAGCGCAAGCGGTTTACTGCATTCCAATGCAGTAAATCGGTTGTTTTCGTTTTTGTGTTAGTAAAAAAAGTGATGTATTGTTTACAAGAAATAAAAAAGTTTGTAGTTTGTAGGCCTTAGATGTATAATATTAGGTAAAGAGGTCACGATTGAGTAATCAACGATGTTTGTAGGTCGGTCGTTAAAAAATGTGCCTGGTGTTTTGCTTTACTATACGCGTAATACAAAATCAATATTTTTTATTGAATTGTAAATTGAGCATTAATTTATTTTTAAATAAAACATACACCTACGCAAACTATGAAAACTGTTTTGTTTACAATCAAAATCCCATATTGTATTGTAAATGTTATTTTTAGGGTCTGAAACTTTCTGAACTCGGCAGATACCTTTTACTGAACGAGCCGCATCCACCGAAGAGACAAAAAAAGTTTAAAATACTCGTTTGGAAATTAGGTCTGCACGATGAAGAACGTCATTTGTATTATTTTAACAAAATTAGGTAAGCTACTAAATAACATGATCAAATAGCATTAGACTTTCATTTGAAACATTTAAATTTTCACTTTAAAAAATTAATTAAAAAAGTTTTTTACCCTATAATTAAAAAGTTTTTTTTTTGGAAAGGCGTTCCATAACGTATTATTGTGAATATTAATGAGCATACACATGATTTTTTAAAGTTATCCGGCTTTGAATGGAAACACGCGATTTCAAATGTGTCCATTTTTTTTTTAATTTTAAAAAAGCTTTATTTTCAACAATATCTTTGTATACATCATAGTTTTGATAGTTAAAAAATATTATCGAAATAAACTTTACGCGACATCAGAACAACCACTTGGCCGGTGGCTAGCCCTTGTTGTTCTAGGATTGCGTATCGACACTTTTTATAAAACCTCAAGAGCTCCATTAAGGCAAAAAATTCAAAATCAACATCTCACATCAACAAATAAGGTTTTTATTGATTTTGCGTTTAATTTGTAGAGCTCCGTTTAAATTGATTTTTAAATCTTGAAATCAAACGCTGATTTTTAGAATCTACTTAATTTGGGGTTGCTGTGCAATGAATAATAAAAATAACATTTAGAATTTTGCGGAGTGTGTGGAAGTTTTTGGTGAGAGTATTTTAATGTTTTTAATATTTTAGAATTAAAATAAATCCTGATGATGACAAGGTTCTTGTCGAAACCGGTAGGTTAAATTGTATTTATGAAAAAGTGGTGAAAACAAAGTTATTTAATTTTATAAATTTTATAAAATGTGTCACAATGTATCTGCGGAAAACATTCGAGAAATACTTAATTATATTTTGAATTTTATTAATGCGAATTTGCAGAAATTGTGAAATAAAAAATGCAACCTTATTTCATATACATATTATGACAAAGATTATTTTATATATTTCATATATTATATAACATAGATATTTTATATTTAATATAATATATCACATAGATATTTCAAATTTCATATATTATGTCATATGGATATTTCATTTTTATCACATAGATATTTCATATATTTTTTCAGACACGATCCATTCAAATTCACAAACTGTTCGGTGGACAACTGTTATATAGATTACAACGATACTTCCGCCAAAGACGCTGATGCTATAATCGTATCTCTTCACCAATTTCACGGAGCCCAGTTCCTCCCTAGTGTGCCTCGACCACCTGGCCAACGATGGATCTTCACGACAGACGAAAGTCCTCACAACACGTTCGCTCTCGGAAGAGGATATTTCTCTGACGTTGTCGGCTTCTTCAACTGGTCTATGACTTACAAGTACGTCATCAAGATGCAATGCTTAGTAATTCTGCCATTTGGAAATGTTAGAATTATTTACAGATATGCAGTTACTGCTGTTTACATATTTGTAACAAAAATCAATTATGACAGGTTAGAAATGGTTCCATATGCTTGGAAAATAGAGAATTTAAATGTGTCATTTTGTATATGTTTTCTTCTATTGGAAGAATACTTGTCAATAATGAAAAAAAATTCTTCACGGTTATCACTTGATATACTGCAAAATTTTTAGATTAAATGAAAAAATGTCTTGAGACTTTGTCCAAAATGTATTATATTCACACCTTAAATTTATCAGGAATCGATACGTTTTATCTCAAACCGTCTGAAGTCTGATCATTTTACAAAATACAATTAAAATATAGGGATACTAATGAATTAGAATGTATCCAGGGAAATGTGTAGTGTGCATTTAAATATATGATCTACTTTTTCTTCTTTTTCCATGTTCGAGCATTCTAGGTGGAGCATATGGCCAACACGAGACGTCTCCAAGTCTCTATATATTATTTTTATTATTTTTGTATCATGGTTTTGAAATCCCACCCTAAATAATCTCGACCCCAGTTGATCGCTCCGAACTTCATGGTCAAAATGTCTTTGTCAAAAAAAAAATAGTTTGATTATATTTTGTTCCTATTTCTGTGGTTCCCTTGCATATTCGTCTACTATACAATTTTATACTCAACATGGTTGGGTATATTAACTTATATTGTTGTTTTTAGAGCGGAATCCGATATACCGTTTCCATATGGTCGAACTATCCAGCGAGTTCCCCCTTTACAGCTGAACGATTCTATGAGTTTTGCCACCAAGTTTCAGAGATTAGTTCCCAATGCGAATAGAAAACGGAGAGATGTTCTGGTGGCCATAATGATGTCGAACTGTGGAACTAAAAACGGTCGTCTGGACTATGTAAACGAATTAAAAAAACACATATCTGTCGACTTTTATGGAAGGTGTGGGGGCAATAGCACTGTGAGAAATCGGTAAGCAATTTTGAATGTCATTTTGATTAAGTATAAAGGAAATGTTTATTTGAAAATAGGTTAAGAGTTTCGTAAAAATGTCTGTAATTGAGCGTAACATTATCAAAAAAGTATTTTAGTTCTAAATATCATGGTATCAATATCAATCAATTCTGCCAACTATACCAATACACAATTGTAATTATGGAAGCGCCCTTGAGGTATTATTTTACGAAAATGACGCTATATAAGTTTTCTAAATTTATTACTATTAATCCCTTTTTTTTATTGATATAAACTTATTTACCATATTATTTCTTGACATCTCAACATAGATGAAGAAAAATATGGAAGTCTGGGTCATTTACGACTTCCATGTTCTTCTTCATTTATGTTGAGATATCAAAAAATAATATGGATCTCTGATGATTAGAGATAATGCAGATTTGTGAACAAGTATTTGGACACACTCAAAATGTTGTAAACTTATTTATGTTTATGCATTAGCAAATTTTTCAGGTGCGTGGGGAAGGGGTATGGCGATGATTGTAAACTATTGGAAGAATACTTGTTTTACCTCGCCTTCGAAAACTCTAATTGCGACCAATACATCACTGAAAAGCCTTTTACCCACGGTTTCAGAAAGGGAAACATCCCTATCGTATTAGGGTCGAAAACTGAAGTTGGTCGCGTTTTATTCCCCCCGAACTCTTTCATAAATGTTAGAGATTTTGAATCTCCGGAAGATCTAGCGAAATTTATTATCTACATCAACTCTACCTTTGAAGAAAATTACTTGAAATTCCACGAGTGGAGAACTCAATTTTCTGTCTCAAATGAAGATGGGTATTTCAATGTCCCGTCCTATCACTACTGCCGAATATGCGAAGCACTAAACTATAACGACGAAACACCGAAAGTCTATGGCTATGAAGACTTGAAGCATTTACTTGATCCTGTGACAAATTGCGACAATAATTCTAAATAATAGTAACACGCCAGTGGATTGCATCACTGAGTTTTGTATATAAATTTAATTTAAATTAAAAACCTTATTTTTATTTAAAAGTCTTTTTTATTTTATTTATTCCGAAATCTAAAAAATACAACATTTGGATTTATATTAGAAATACAGTACATGGCTTGAGATGAAAATAGTTTTAACAATACGTTTAACATGAAAAATCTATTAATACTGAGAAATATACCGGATTGAACAAAACGCTATTTTGTCTTTTTACAAAAACAATTTTTACAGTACCTACGTATATTGTGATACCAGAATTGAATCTGCTCGTAGGTTTTGGAGGTCCTGAAGTAATTCGTAATTTATTCCGTGAGTACAGTCATGTACGTACAGGTACAAAACATTAAATTTGTCAAATGAAAATTCATCCCGATGTAATAAATAACGTTTTTATATACTGTGGTCATTAGCTTCTAGAACAATCCGTTACTATTGATCATCGACTACTCGCCTCTTGGATTAACCGTCCTGTAGAAATGGCTGAAACAACAATTTCAACATGTTTTTCTTTTATTGGACCGACGGATAGGTCAATATTTACAGAGTCAAATATACAGCCACACAGCATCAAACTATTCATGGCAGATTTTGCTACGTGTATTGTCGAGAACACGCAATATTTCCATACCTTTAAGTAGTGCTGTGAGGTTTGTATTGAATAAAAAAATAATTTTGAACGAGCAGTCGCATTTGAAAATTGGATAATAAATAATAAATATGCGGTTGAAAACGTTTGTGGTTGTGTGTGGAACATTAACAGTGTTAATGATGGTCGTCCTAATAATGTATTCGGATTTATTGAAACTATCACGCCAAGAACCAAACTTTACCTTTATGTCAAACAAGCAACTGGAAAATTACTTTAGAAGGCATCCAAAACTTATTGAAGATTTTTTTAATCATAAATGGGTAAGATTTTTTAAAATAATTTTATTAAAGTAAGCGCATATAGAAGACGATATAAAGATACGATTGTGGTTGATGAAACAATCGAATAGAAACATTACCTGATGCAATAATTTCGCCAACAATGAAAAGCAATATAATGATTTCTTATAAATCTAGAATAAAGATTACTATCACAAATTGCTAGATACTAACTTCTAGAATATACCAATAATAAGTTTGGATCCCCATTTTAAAGTAAAAATATACGACTAGTAGGAGGCATCGGATGCATAATATAACTTTTTCCATACTTTTACCCATCTTTTCTTTTAATGTGGCATCTGCTATCAAAAGTTAGCTTTCACTGTGGTGACTAATGACGATCATCCTGTTCATGGTGTATTTCTTCCTGTACTGTATTGTCAAATTTTGTCTTACTCATAGATTATTACTGGAACTGACTAAAACAATACGGCATCATTCCTCCGTTCCTCCTTGGCTGTGAATGTTTTTGATGCTTACAACTTTTTTTCAGACATTTATTTTCGACGTTTTTGTATTGAATTTGATCTCTTAATATAATTACTAAATTGTTTCTAATTTCCCAGAACCGATTTAGAAATGTGACGATGTGTATATTATAATCACTTTTACTGGGTGTGTGAATATAATGAAGTAAGTTGCAAATTTACATTTAAACTTGAAATTTTCATGATTATTTCTACATTTGTGAGATCTGACACAGTTTTAAAGCAAATGAAAAAATGTTTAGCATTTTTTTTCATCATTATTTTTCAGAAATGAATGAAAAAATATTTTGGACATTGTAATATGTAACAAATTGCAAATATGATAGTAAGTTCCATTATTATCCAAACATTTCTAGTACTGATCACGACACGCACATGTATGTGTTATTAGTTTTGCAAAATTAACGTATTTTATGTGTTTTTTAGATGGAAAAACAAGGACCAATGCCTTTGATTGATGAAAGTGATGACTCTTTCTCTTCAGAGGAAAGTTCTGTAGAAATGATATTAAGGTCGCCATCAAAGAAATACAAATCTTCAGAATCACTTTCTTCATCATGGTCTTCTTCTTCGTCGTCGTCATCTTCATCGTCATCGTCGTCATCGTCTGCTAGTTCTTCTAGATCTTCTAGTACATCATTCGAAGAGGACTATGGACCTGGCGGCTTCAGTACAAAACGGTACTTTAAAGCAAGAAACGTAAGGATTGATTTATCAATCTCTGCATATCCTTTATCGCAAGTTTATATACTGTGAGGTTCGCACTAAATATACGGGCACCTACTTACATGCCCAAATGTACCATTTTATTTATTAAACTTTTATTTTGTTATTGTATTTGGCAGCCACCCAGTGAAAGAATGTTTCTGCCATTTTTATTTTTATTTACAAACAAAATAATAATGACAATGTTTTACTTTTACCCGGTAAAGTATTTATTAGAATCTATTCCAGCACGTGTTTCGTGTGTCGATGATTCCCACATCATTATTTAACAAAGTATGTAAAACTAAGTTTGATATTGAAGAAAAAGTTGAGAGTAATGCGAGTTATGATGAGGAGGGGGTGAAAGCTATTCCCTTATTTTATCAGTAAAAAAAATTACATCAGTATTATTAATTTTATTTTTATTTTTATGGATTTGTAATGTTTCAAAATGTTGAAGTTTAAAATGTTAAGTATTCACATTGTTTATGATTTCTTTCTTATTTCTTATTCATTTAGTTTAAAACTATATTGAATGCATCGAAATAAAGCGAAGAAAGGGAAATTTACTATGTAAAAGTGAAAAAAAGAATGGATATGTATTGCCACAAAGTGACTGCCGAATCAATGCAAGAGAATACATTTTTTGCCGTTATTTAAAATAGCATTTTATTCCGTTCAAAATTACTAGCACCCTTAGTAGTATATATACGTATATATATTGTAAATACTAATTAACCAGTAAATAATATAGTAAAACAGTAACATTTTGCTATCAGTGTTACGTGAATTGCGTTTCTGAAATTTTTCATGATTTTCAATTGTATATAATTTCAGCAACTGGACTTATCCGATGTTGGGAAATATTTATTTCTCAATAATCCCCCGCCCAAAAAACGAAATAAGAAGTTTAAAATTTTAATGTGGAAGTTAGGAGAATACATGGAGGAACGTCATTTATATTATTTCCACGATCAAAGGTATAAATATATTCACATTCCCATTGATACATTGTATAAAAAGTGAAACATTATTTTCATTTTAAATATTAAAATCAAACACTGATTTTTAGGGTCTACTAAGTTGTATATATACTTATATATATTTTTTGAATATTAAAAAAATATAAATTCGTGATAATTGTTTCGCCTTGTTGGGGCAAAACAAACAACTGTCACTAGTTTGATAATGCCCTAACAAGGCGAAACAATGGTGACGAATTTTAATTTTTAATTTTTACGTTACAACTTAGAAGACCTTAAAATAAAAAATACGGAGTTCTTCAAATTAAACGCCACGAAGAAACACAATTTTTTAAAGTTTAATTTTTCGGACTTGAAATTTTATTTTTAAATTCAGGCACGACCCCTTTGCCGACTGCCCTGTGCAGAACTGTTACCTAACCTACGATGACGAGGACGCGGCTGACGCTGATGCCGTTCTCGTCCTGCTGCACCAATTCCACGGAGTGGAGAACCTTCCCAATGTGACCAGACCAGCCCACCAGCGATGGGTCTTCATCACGGACGAAAGCCCTCACAACACATTCAATTTGGGGGAGGGAGAGTGGCCTGATCTGGTCGGGGTGTTCAACTGGTCCATGACATACAAGTAATGTTTTGTTGTCTGTTTTTACATAACGCAAAAAAGACTTACTCTGAGATTGAATTCTTCAGCACGAAAATTCAGTCGGTGATGAAATATCGCTTAAATCTATGTTTGTTAATATTTTAACTTTCGTAATTATATTTTGGATACGTACTTACGAACATATAGTTTATATGCTACTGTGGTTAAACCGTTTTATATTTTTGTGTTTGAAAATTGAACAGAACAGTTACATAAACGTAATCGAGTAACACAAAACAAGTATTTGTACCATTCCAGTTACAAAATTTCAAATTTGTAATTTAATGAAAATACTTGGAAGAGGGACGGGATGGGAAGGGGAAAAGGGAAAGATCAAAGCTCAAGTCAAATAATATTAACACCCTTTAAGGAGTTATAATTTAGAATAAATAAAAAATTTAAGAGCTCAGTGTGAATGGAAAGTTAAAGTGCTCGAAGTGTAGGACATTACTGCTCTATGCAAAAGGAAATAAAGGAAGGAAAGTACAAAGGAAAATTAGATTGAGAAAATTTCAATTTCAAAATCGTTAAAATGGACACGTACTAGTGCACATGGAAATATGAAATAGCATTTTATTATTGTTTCACATCTAGGGCCGAGTCTGATGTTCCCGTTCCTTACGGCCGTACTCTGCCATTGAAAAATCCCACGAAGCCAGACAACTCGAAGGAATTTGCTTCTAAATTCGCCGCCCTAGTTCCCAACGCGGATATCAAGAAACGAGATGTTCTGGTGGCTGTCATGATGTCCAACTGCGGGGGAAACAACAATAGATTCGACTATATAGAGAAGCTGCAAAAATACATGCATGTAGACTTTTATGGAGAGTGTGGAACCACCTTGAAAGACGTGTAAGTAATGTTTAAAAAAAAAACAAATTCCATATACGTACAAATTTTATTAATCATATACAGTAATATTGTAAAACTTGAAAGGGGAGAAGTCATTGGTAATCTAAATCCAGATTTCGGTACCCGTAACTCGCCTTTTTTCGACTGAAGACAAAAATGGCAATACGAGTAACTAAAAATAAGAAGTAGAAAATTGTAGTTTTAACATTTTATTTATGTGGTATGGTACATAACATATCGCTCACTCCTACCAACAACGTCATAAATCAAAAAAACTTGATTTTTCAGGAGGCCGTTTTTGTAGTTTTATATATATATATATATATATATATATATATATATATATATATATATATATATATATATATATATATATATATATATATAATATATATATATATATATATATATATATATATATATATATATATATATAAATATATATATATATATATATATGTATATATATATATATATATATATATATATATATATATATATATATATATATATATATATATATATATATATATATATATATATATATATATATATATATATATACACTTATATAAAAATTTGTAAAAGGTATATAACGATGAAATGTAATAAAAAAGGTGCATTTTAGAAATGATCCATAAAGGCCAAAAATTTTATGATATGCTCCTGAAAAGTTAATCAAGGAGTCAATAGCATGTAACCAGCCACATGGAAAGTAGTAGATATAGGCAGTACTGTATTTAAATAATTTATTATTATTTCTTGCAGATGTCCAGGGTCCTACGGCGATGACTGCCCTCAGCTTGATCAATACCTGTTTTATTTGGCTTTCGAAAATTCAAATTGCGATCAATATATCACAGAAAAGGTGTTCCACCATGCTTATAGCAAGGGAGCAGTCCCAATCATAATGGGAGCCCAAAACGACATCACCGATATCCTCCTACCACCGAACTCATTCCTCAGCACGAGGGATTTCCGAAAACCCAAAGAGCTGGCCAACGCTTTGAAGTACATTAACGACACGTTTGAAGACACTTACTTGGAATTTCACCAATGGAGACATCAAGTAGAAGTGGTCAATGAACACGGATACTTTAATGCGCCTTCCTATCACTACTGCAGGCTTTGCGAAGCTCTGAACTATAACGATGACCAGCCAAAGGTTTATGGGTATAAGGAGTTAGAGCATTTTCTCGACCCTGTATCAAATTGTTACGATTTGTAATAAAACATATAAATTATAAACGTTTTGTTAGGAACCAATTGTGTTAAACGGCACGGGGACGGTCAATAAAAGTGTCAATATTTACGTCACTCAAAATTCTTATGATTGAGAAGCAAATGGTAATTGCTTCGATTTCATTTGGTCTAATCAATGAGCGTTAAAACGTAAAAATTTACATTTATTCACTGTTTTCAGCGCGATTTATTATACATACTATACTTTTATTTTAAGATCAATAAAAACATTTTTTTTCTTGAATTCTCGTTTTATTTTGACTTATCAGTCAGTAAGTGGGGGTCGAAGTAGTGCGAGGGTGCTATGTATGGTAAGTGAGATGCCCTTTTTTTAAATTTTGTAATGGATGTGATCCAACTTCATCGAGATTTTCATGAATTTTAAGTCACTGCGAGATCCCATGAAGGGGAGTATATTTTTCATGTTAAATCAATGGCATTTTGAAAATAAAATACATTGTTATGTGGTTTGTAAAGAAATTTGGAAGACCTTAAAAATCTGAAAATATAATGTTTTTTTACCCTTTCCTAAATGAGCACAAGTTTTAAAAAGATTTAAAAATCGAAAGTCTTAAAAAATACCGGAAAGTTAAAATAAATTTGAGCAAAAATTCAGAATTTTGCTCAACATTTTTATTTGGTCCTAAAAATCCTGAATATGTTGAAAATCTGGAAAGTATTTTGTAATACTTTAAATGTTACATATTTTCGATTTTTAGGATTCAAGAATTCTGAAAATCAAAAATATTACATAGAGTATTGTGAGCCGACGATTATTTGAGATATACCTTTATGAAATTTTTAAGAAAAGCCTTCCACGAATGAGCCGAGTAAATAAGGTTACGCACTGGTTATGATTATTTAAAGTGTAATTTTAAGAAAACCAATCTTCAATGATGTTTACTTCTATGCCTATAGTTTAAAAATAGAGTTAATTTTATTATTATCATGACCGCATTAAAAAAATAAGGGAAAATTGGCCGTTTACAACACAACAACAAAAAACATTTACTAAACTATTTTGCCGATGTTTGGGAAGCAAAAATAAGGGAAAATAAAATATGGGAAACTTATTTAGCGATCAACATATTAATGCTTTCATTTTTGTTTGTATGATTTGTGATATTCATTTTCATTGATCACCCAATGTCAGTCAAATACAAACTTCACACACGCTCTTTTTCACGGATCAATAAAATAGATCAATATTTACTTTTGTACATAGAACCAACTGCAGAAGATAAAAGATTCGATCAAATATATATCAACAATATGTGGAATGAGCAACGTGTACTCTAAATACTGTATTTTTCTACTTTTAGGTCATAGAGTCAATTTATATTCCTCTCGGGAGTAATCGGAATATTTTTAACAGTGCTCATATTTTTTTTCTACAAAATGCGTTTGCGAAAGGCGGTTGCTTTGTGCGGTTCATTGGCTGTGACACTCACGTTTTTGTTTTTCATTTATTCTGACAAAGTGTATCTGGATAAATTCTTACGTAGAGGGGACGCGATTGGCTATATGGGTGATGATTTCGAGTTACTCAAAAACTTCGATGGAAACCATTCCGAAATAATCAACGAATATTTCGATGGCAGAAAGGTTAGCATACCATTGTTTTATTTAAATACATACTTACTCTTACGATGTTATTTGACCAATCGATCATATTATCAAATATATTGAAAGTGTTTCTGGAATGCTTTTTTTCAACTAAAATATTTTATGTGTATATATCATAGGTGTTTGAAAAGATAAAACTTGGTTGGCGAGGAAACGGTAAACAAGGCGTATTGAGTAGTTCCTAGGTCATTATTTAATATTGTTGATATTTTGAAAACTCAATCTTTATTAATATTTGAGAGTGTCTTAATTTATTGATATTGGTCACCAAGTTTTACTTAACGGAATTGTGATTCGTAAGAAGACGCGTAAATAACATAATTCTTACTTAGATATAATCAAGTGAATTCTAAATTGAGTGAAATGAAAAACGGCCAGAATGTTAAGAACAACCTTTTATTATGATTGATCTAATTAAAGTTTTTAAAGATAAGGGTGCTTATATTTTTTACGGTAACCGTTATTTTTAGTCGGAATCTGCTAGAAAAACATTTAATTATTACTCTTTTTTGATTTTTAAGTCGGGCGAATTCAAAATAAGTGTTGTGATTGACGAATCCGTTTCGAAGAACCTTCAGTCTTCTTCAGAAGAAAGTTCTCAACGTGAGCGATACGTAGTCGTGGACCAAAACGAAAATTATGTCAATGACTATTTCAATGCAAGAAAGGTAAAAAAATATTGTCTTTTTTAAATGATGTATTAAAATTATTTAATTTTCCTGAACAAATTTAAAAAATATAAAAATATATAACTTATATGCTGGTTCTAAATATAAATTTGAACGAATTATTTCATATTCAGCAATATAACCTTTCCGCTGTCGGGAGATACCTGTTTCTTAACGAGCCTCCACCTGAAAAACGGTTGAAACAGTACAAGATTCTGGTGTGGAAAATAGGAAAGTATATGGAAAATCGACATTTATACTACTTCCACAAAGAAAGGTAAAGTAACCAAATATTAAAAATATTCACAAACATAAGAAAAATTATTAGTTTTCCTCTCTTTTACAGTAAAAGAAAAAACTTTTAAATATGTATCTAGGAGTAATTTTCCATGTGTAGATATAACATTATCGCGAACGAGTACCATTTTAATTGTGCGTACATGGTGGATCATTGGTATTTCGATATATCATGTGAAAGCTGTTGTTACAGACAGTATTAGCAATATTCTATCCCTTTCTCAAAATGCTCTTGGTATTTCAGTAAAATTTGTATTTTGGAATAATTATTTCGTAGGTAATTTTCTGCACCATTATTTTAGAATGCCAGATGGGGTAGCCTACCATGCTACTTTGTACTACCATGCACCTTTATACCATGATACGTGGCTCATCTATGTAATTTTTCAGGCACGACCCTTTCGGGAACTGTTCCGTAAACAACTGCTATCTTGATTACGAAGATGCTTCCTTAGTTGACGCAGACGCAGTAGTGGTGTTACTCCACAGATTGCAAGGAGCCAAGAGTCTTCCCAACGCTACGAGGCCAGACGGTCAGCGATGGGTCTTTATTACCGACGAAAGCCCCTACAACACCTTCACTCTGGGAAAGGGTCCTTGGACTGACTTGGTTGGGCTCTTTAACTGGTCCATGACTTATAAGTAAGATATCTCTGTAATTAAAGCTGATGAATTCCGATATTGAACTTGACCTAGCAAATCAAAATAGTAAAAAATAGCGGGAATGCACAGTTTGAAGCAGTTGACCCAGACTGATTGAAGGCACTTGTGTACTCATTGGAACATATACCAAAACATAAAAAGTAAAATTTTTATAATTAAAATGTAACTTTGTTTTAAAATCACTATAAATATTTAATTATAACTTAATTATAATGTCTACCAGTTTCGAAGCTAACCGCTTCTTTATGAAGACTGATTAATAGTATTAATCAGTCTTGATAAAGAAGCGGTTAGCTTCGAAACCGGTAGACATTATAATTAAGTTATAATTAAATATTTATAGTGATTTTAAAACAAAGTTACATTTTAATTATAAAATGGAAAATTGCAAAGTTAGTGCTTCAAATATAAATTGTAGTCAATAATTTGGTCAATAATTTAGGATAAGATACATTTTTCAATGTTAAATTATGACTTTTTTAAAAAAAGTTTTTAAAAAGAGTTTTTATTTTATATAGTGTATGTATTTGTAAAATACAAATGTTTAATTTACTGACTAAATAAAAAGCTCTACATTTATTTATTTCTTTTTATAATTGAATTTCGATACGTACAGTTCCTAAAAAACTAATATTTTTAACAGAATATTGATGAATAATATATTCTCTATAAATATGTCAATTCTTCAAAATTGTGTACTTATTTCGGATAACTTTAACCTAGACAAGTTATTAGAACCACGAGAAACATGATATAAATTCTAAATTTATTTATTTTCCTGTTTTAATAATCGGTAAAAGAATATGAGTAAAATTAAATGCAAAAAATAATGATTTTCTAAATATTATTTTTTGACGTCTCATCAAAGATGAAGAAGAATATGGAAGTCTGGGCATTTACGGGGCTGACGACCGTCATAGGGTTTACGTGATCACTTAACACACGTGTAACATTCACAAACTCTACCCATTATTGACAACCACACTACTCAAATTCTTGGAAGTTCTATATATATATATGAACCAATTTTGAGACATTATTCTTGAATCACTAGAACTTCACTAAGTAAGATGAAAAGAAGGTTTTTATTGAGCAGAAACTCTTTTATTAGTATGAAAATTAATATGTTTTCTAAATACTCTTAATTCTTTATTTTCAGGGCCGATTCTGATGTTCCCGTTCCGTACGGACGAACTATACCACGGAAAAGTCCAATTGTACTGGAGGACACAATGGACTTTCAGGCAAAATTCACCGCCCTGGTTCCCAATGCGACCAGCAAGCGCCGAGACGTCCTGGCCGCAGTGCTGATGTCCAACTGCGGAGCTGCCAATAGTCGACTGAAGTTCGTAAAAGAACTACAAGAATACATGGACGTTGATTTTTATGGACGTTGCGGGACAGAATTGAAAAAGGCGTAAGTTAAAAAAATTAACTTTAAGGGGATATTCGCAAGCACAGAATTCATTCCCCCGGAGACCACCGGAGAGGTTACATGTCTGTACATGCCCGATTTTTTTATTTGTGTTTTAAAATTTATATGGAAAAAATATTTTTTAACTCTTTACCTTTCAATAGCTCTTTTTTTTCAAAGCCATATATTATTTCGAAGTTGAAACTTTGAAAGTTCGAACTTGTTTTTTCAATGCAAAAACGGTGTTGTAAGAAAAAAATCAATTACGATAAATGTTACCAGGATTTAGAAAAAAATTAAATTGCGACTTAACGAATTCTGTTGTTTATGAATGTTTATTTTTTTTCTTCAATCAATAACCCTAAATTAATTATGTAATGTAATTTAAAAAATGCACCTCGAATTTGAAAAGTACAAATTACATGGTTATGAATATTCTGGTTAGGGTAAAAAGCAAACCACTGTTTAAATATTTAAATAAATTGTGTTTTTTACTGCAGGAGACTTTTATTGCAAAATAATAAAGTTTTTGGATTTTCAACATAAATACTATATGGTCATTTTTTATCGACTTCTGCGTGATAAATTTTAAGTTAAAAATATATCATGAATAAAATTGTAATAAAACTTGAATTGTTTCGATTCACGATCTACATGTTCTAGATTCGTGTATATTATTTTTCTTATTGCAATTGCATATTTGACTAAATTCCTTTGCCATTGCGCATCTAGTGACATTTCTTGTAATGGACACAGACATATACAAATTTATAAACGATCTCAAGACATCCAATAGCAGATAATTTTAAATATTTTTTTCTTATCTTAGTTGTTGTAAACAGTGAACAAAAATTGGGACTAAATAAATTAAATAATTTTTACGAGTTTGACTAAAAAATCTTGATTTTTTAAGTAAAATTTGTTGTGCAGACTGCATGTCATGCGATCAGAGTATGTTAAATCTAAAACTACGACCACTATAAAAAAAGTAATAACTTTCCGGTTTAGAAACATACTCGATCAGTATTGAGTATCTAATTTTATAATAATTGACAAAGACCTACGTTTCTCTATAAAATTTGTATTAAATGTTTTATTATAATATAAATATATTTTTACACGTAAATACGTTTCTTTTGTTCACGTGGATTATGTATGTGCTTTATTTACTCTAACCGTATCCGGCGCGGTAAGCGAACGTTACGAGTAATCTGTGTCAAGCGATTTTCACGGAGACGATAATGATACACATAAAACATACATATTTATCTAGAATCTAGAGTACCGGATACTTATCCATAACGACTCATTTAACACTCGCGAATGCCATTTTACAAATTTTCGTTTAATTTTCCAGCTGCCCGGGATCCTACGGAGATGACTGCCCGTTACTGGATAAATATTTGTTTTACCTCGCATTTGAAAATTCGGACTGTGACGAATATATCTCGGAGAAAACGTTCAGCCACGGCTATAGAAAGGGCTCTGTGCCGGTCATAATGGGATCGCGGGGGGAAGTTCTGAAAGTCATTCTGCCTCCAGACTCGTACATAAATGCGTACGACTATCCCAGTCCGAAAGCATTGGCCGATCACATCTTGCACATAAATGCAACCTTCGAAGAAAATTACTTGAAATTGCAAGATTGGCGGAAACATCTGGAGGTCGTGAATGAACACGGATACTTCAATGCCCCTTCTTTTCACTATTGCAGACTTTGCGAGGCTTTAAACTACAATAGCGAAGAACCCAAAATTTATGGATATTCTGAATTGGAACACTACCTCAGCCCTGGTCCAAATTGTCAGAAAAATAACTAAAAGTGGTTAATTAAACAACTTAATATTGTAATATTATGGAGCTCCACAAAATTTTAATATTTAGCCGTGATTCAAAATTCTACTCTATTATGTATTTAAAAATATTGCTTTATGCTAGAACTGATAATGTTATGTTTATTAAATTTTTGATTACACTGTTGTTTACTGTTTTTTATTAAACCAGTTCTTCCTCACCATTTTGTAAAAAAAAGTATGAATTGCTAATGACGGTTAAGAAAAATATTTTTAGCTGGCAATTTTATGACAGCGTATTTTCTTTTCTTTGCATTAAACGTGATTAAATAATCATTAGATTATAATATTAATTTCACGATAAAAAAGAGATAATGTTGGTAGTTGGGAAGCGGTTAGTATTAAATTCGGTACACTTTGCGCAGCGTTATATCGGAACAATATGTTACACAACATCGATAGTAATATGTAATAGGCAGCTAATAAATGATGTATCACTATTTTATATTTAAATCGTGCAAGGTTTAAAAAGGCCACTAATGTTCTTCGATAATAAAAATGTGTTCATTTGTACCGAAAGACAATTCAGTAATAATTGAATAGGTAATGTTTTAATATGAAAAAAATGCGAATTATTGATTTGTGCTATCATAGCATATTTCACAAGTTTCCTCAGCCTTGTTCCAAAATTTTGTAAAAATGCGTGTCAAAATAATAAAAAAATCGAGTGCATTTCTTTAATTGTGTTCGAGACAGTGAAATGTTGACATTAGTGATAGATGGTTCATTAATTGAAGTGATGGAATTTATTTTAATATTATAATAAATAGAAAAGTGTTTTATGGCTCATATAAACAGTGACAGCTGTTTCGCTTTTAAAGTGAAAAATTATGTTTTGTTATTCAGATGAGTCAAAACAACTTATGGCATTTCTTTGAAAGAAAATGATGCATTCATAAATTTCTTTTTTTTTTATTTAAAAATAGGAATCAAGTTGTGGTAGACATGAAATCTTTAATACAATACTGATTGATTAATTAAAGTGATATTTAAAAAAATGGTTAAGCACATATATAAGTTTGGAAATGCCTTTAAGGTCTTTAGGAGAATCATAGATTGTTTATATTTGTATTAATTTTACTCGTATATTATATGCAAAAGTGCATTGTGACGATCGATGTTTGCATCAGGGTAGCATAACTACGAGGCGAGATAAAGGAATGCGAGTGTGTATCAGATTATCCGACGTATTCGTAATTTTCCGAGCTCTCCTTAGATGAAAAGTGTCGCTCGCGAAGAATAAGTGTCTGTAATTAGTAATAATATTCAAAATTACCTCAAAATGCATATTCGGAGAGTGAACGTTTTCTGCGCGGCTGTAGCGCTGCTAATGACGCTTATTTTATTCATTTATTCAGAAACGGCGTATATTCGTAAGCCACTTGTCAGAGGCACTGAGAACTCTCTGACGCCAGCGCTAAGTGTCGAATTTTTAGGTTTTTTTAAAAAAAATCATTCCACTGTGATAGAGGAATTCATTACCGGACTAAAGGTATGATTTAAATATATATGTATACACACATACACACACACACACACACACATATATATATATATATATATATATATATATATATATATATATATATATATATATATATATATATATATATATATATATATATATATATATATATATATATATATATATATATATATATATATATATATATATATATATATATATATTTATATATATATATATACATCACTAGAATTTTCGTTAAATAGTGCTACTTTTTGTATTGAAAAAGTTAAAACTAACACATTTTTCAGAGAAATTTATCGCTTTAATCTAAGATAATAAATAACACTCTAACATGATAACACTCTAATCCTTAAAGATACTCAGAATTTTCATTGCAAGTGTTTTTTTTGTATCGAAATAGTAAAAATGAACGACTTTTCTGAGAGATTAATAACTTTTCTCTGAAGAAAACATTTAAACTATTTTTAGATGACGCTTATTTTTTATCTAAGACGATTATAAATAACACTAACATTATAACACTCTTCTCCTTAAAGATAATACCTTAAAGATATTATCGATTTCCATTTGAGTAATTAATTATTCTTAATTCCATTAAGAATATTTTTAATGTCATTGAATAGGCATTAACATACATTTTTTTAGATGGCAAAATTAACATTTATCATGACATATTCATAACCATACGTTGCTAATTTATAATAATTTACCTTATTTTTTTTATCGGTATCGTTAAAAAAAATCTCTCTCACGTATCTTTCATTCGTTTCACAGTTTGATAAAAAAAGTAATAAATAAATAAGAATTGATTGAACGTACACATAAATACGATGACGTGGAAAAGAGCATGTTAGATACTGACAAAGTGGAATCTCCTTTGATTGATAAAATTTTATTAAAGTTTACGTTTACGACAGATATTTTTTGACAAAGATAAAACGATTAGTCATATTCCATTAAATAAAAATATGCTATCGGAAGTAATACCGTATTTTTTTACTACACATATCTATACAAATTTACATGTAGCCATTATAAAAAGGTAGAACACACGGCATAATAACCAAGATCATAACAATATGGCAGTTGGAAACGGCAAACTTTATTATAGAATATTCATTTAACAAAACTGGCTTACTTGATTACTTTCTCATTTTCTTATCAAAGATATAATATTGCCTTTGATTATGAAACATAATGCTTGGTTATTACTTTATTATTTTACGAGTAACATATTGAACTGATTTATGAATTGAATATGTCGCTCACTCCTTTCAACAACGTCATATACAAAAAAAAAAGATTTTTCAGGAGATCGTTTTTAAAGTTTAAAAATATAATGAAATGTATTAAAAATAAATATCAAGCCACTTATTGAACTTTTTACTGTGCAACAGATCTTTTTAGGTAAAACCTGAATGTTTTTTCTCCATTTGAAAAATATTGTATATTTAAAAAAATAATTAAACAATACCTTTTCTTCAAAATAAAAAAAACAACACTTCCTGCCCTGAAGCGGGTAAATATTCAGTTAAAAATATGCCGCTTTTGCTGAGATATAGTACATTTTCTGGGCATTCCGAAAACACGCACAACTGAAAATTGACGATTTTTGATATATGAAGTTGTTAAAAAGGGTGAGCGATGTGTGTAGATTACGGTTGCCATATTTTTCCTACACCTGTCGGTAAATATAAACTTGACGATCTGTAAAAGGTCGAACACATCTCTATTTTTTAGTTTTTCATAAGTAATTTAATTCGATTTTCAGTTTTAGTTTTCGTTTTATACCTTTAATTGGTTATAACTTGTGCGAAAATCAAATTTACCGTATTTCAGTTAAATATCATAAAATTCATTAGGTTGTTGGCATGTCGGGACACCACTGTAAATAAAAGTTTCATGTCCGACGTATCGGAACAAACGGAAACCGTAATGTGGATAAGTAATTACGCTAAGATGTTGTAAGAGTTTTTTTTAAATCGCTAGATGCGCATACTAAACCCGAGATCAAAAATTGATATAAACCAAATTACCATGAATTCTTGAACGTTCTTACACTCTTGTCATATTTTGACCGACCTCTCTACACTCTTGACATATCGCTCACTCCTTTCAAGAACGTCATACATCAAAAAACTTGATTTTTCAGGAGAACGTTTTTAAAGTTAAAAAATATAACACAATGTATTAAAAATAAATATCATGCCACTTATTGAACTTTTAACTATGCAACATATTATTTTAGGTAAAACCTAAAGGTTTTTTCTCCATTTGAAAAATATTTAGTATTTTTAAAAAAATAATTAAACAATACCTTTTCTTCAAAATGCAAAACCAACATTTTCTACCATGTAGCGCGTAAATATTAAGTTAAAAATATGCCTCTTTTGCTGGGATATAGTACATTTTCTGGGCATTCCGAAAACATGCACAACTGAAAATTTACGATTTTTGATTTATGACGTTCTTGAAAGGAGTGAGCGATATGTATTAAGAGTTTTTGGGTGAGGTTTGTTTTAATGGTTGAAATAATCATCTTAAAAGCACAAACCCTAATCAATGAAGGAACATCTATGGGTTCAAAAACTTGCGATATCCTCCCATAAGGTCCATATTTTTAAAAATAATAATGATAGTAACATAGAGATTTGTTTGCGTTAACAAATAGCTTGTTTATGTTATATGTACTTGCAATAAAAAAACTTAATAAAGAAAAAAATACTAAATAAATATTGTTTAAAACAAATTTGCAATGAGTTGATGTTATCTACTCGTCGGTTTGTTTAACTCTTGTTTATGAAAGAATGTGCACATGATAATTTATCTTAAGCCAAACTAACTTGACGTCTGAATTGCATATATGTAACTCTAAAATATTATTGTTTCAAATATCTGATATCATTGTTATATTTGTGGTATTTTTAAACCCAAGTATAAAATATTTGCTTGAAAATTCAGTGGATATTTTTTTGAGCTATGGTGCATTATCCGATGGCATTGACAGCAAAATAATATTAAATTTCTTAATATTGATCACGTCGTTAATGTACACAATTTGATCATAAAATTAATGAAAACTTTGTTTAGCAATCCAGATATGTACATACTCGATAAATGTCATAATCATTATTGAAGGTAATTTAAACGTATCTGATTGTATACATATATATGTATATATACGTATCTGATTGTATACACATATACACGTACATATTGTACACAAAGTATTATTTAAAAGTAGTATTACACAATGCGAACGATGAATGATAAGGAGTGTGTTTTATTACCTTACCACAAAGTTATCAGTGATTTTAATGTACGAAATATTAAACCAATCTAATCACCACTTATTGAAAATACCAGTGAGAAATACAAATTCGTTATCACGTTACAATAGTTTTAAAACACCATTCTTCATCACATATTTGACAAAAATCGTTTTAAATTTAAAAAGAATTTAATGTTTTTTTTCCGTTTTACTTTGTAATTCGTACAATAGTAAAAACACTATCAACAAAATATTTGATCGAAGTGTATCTATTTCAATTCGATATACAGTAGAACTATCCGAACTCCGATATGTTCAGCAAGCAATGACTTACATTTACAGCGCGGTACGTACATACTGCACTAATTAATCTACAGCACTTATACCTATGCTTAACATGTAAAAGTGGTACCTTTTCACTAAATTAATTAAAAGCGCTTTTTTAATAGTATTTTCAACATACGTGGAGTAATTTTTTATGTATTGTTTCGGCATTTACTTTGTGGTAAGACATGATGAAATTATTGAAAAAAGCACTTGTTTTTTTTACCACTTGGGTTTATTTTATGACGACTAGTTTACATTTAGACCTGAAGCATTCGAAAATAGTCATCATAAAATATAGTAAAGCGGTAAAAAAAAACAAGTATTAAAATAAAAAAAATTCGTGGAGTAATTAATTAAAATATACCGATTTTTCGGAATAAATCAATTATCCGAATTTTTGTTACACGAATGGTGTTTAATCCCAATTTATTCGGATAATTGGAGTCCTTTGGACTTATTTGTATAAAAGGTGATAAACCTTACCTCTTATAAAGGATTGTAATGGGTTTCTAATATTTATAAAACATGTTTTTTTATTTACAACATTTGAGTGTGTCCAAATACTTGTTCACAAAATCTGGATTATCTCCAATTATCTGGTCAAATTATAAGTTTAAATAATAAAAATGAAAATGGTTTTTTTCTGGTGTTTCTCATGTGTTTGATTATAATCCAGGATTCGGACCTCACATACTAATATAAGAGTTTCTGCTTAATAAAAAGCTTCTTTACATCTCACCAATAGATGTCTCTAGTGAAGTTCTAGTGATTCAAGAACAAGGTTTCTCAATTGGTTCATATATATTTTTAATTTTAAATCCCTTACCGCACCCCAATGGTGCATAGGGCACTGCTTCACATAAACGCAGTGTTATCTCGATCGATTACACATGAAGGAAAGGTGATCAGCCCTCCACTTCGGGTACCAGTCCAGTGTAATATTGAATAAATATTAGAGTGAAAAAATCACTTATATTTATTAAACCCCCCTGGGAATCGAACCCGGGACCTCCAGAACGGTAGCCGAGCATGCTGACCTTTACACTACGTAGGCGGACATATATATAGAACTTCCAAGAATTTGAGTAGTGTGGTTGTCAATAATGGGTAGAATTGGTGAATGTTACACGTGTGTAAAGTGATCACTTAAACCAGCCTATGACGGTCGTCAGCCCCGTAAATGCCCAGACTTCCATATTCTTCTTCATCTTTGATGCGATGTCAAAAAATAAAATGTTTTTTTATCATTATAAAAATGTCTTTATAAACTTATGAATACTGGTATTAATATAATTTATCCATTTTTTTATTAATGACTTCTTTCTTTGTAATTAAAATAAACTTTATGCAAAATGATAAGTAAAAGGCACAGTTTATAGGCAGGCAGTCAGTATAATATATTATCCAATAATTGTTTTTTTAGGGTATGCTCAAATTATCATTGTTATGTTGAGTTAGAAATTATGAAATTAATTATCATTGTTATGTTGAGTTAGAAATCATGAGACAAAAGTTCGCCTATTTTGATAGTAATTACATTCATATTGTATGTAAATAATTACATTACGAGACCGCATTAAATGTTATAAATATACGTATTATTTACCCAGCTGATATAAATAATTTCAATTATATAGGTGACGCTTTTATCATTCAGGAAAAGAGCGCCAGTGGTTCACTTTCAGGTGACACATTTATTATTTGTATTGTACAAACGTCTTTAGGTACGATATATTGTATATTAAAAACCAAGTTTTAAGACCACTAATGTTCGAATCTATATTAAGATTTAAAACCAAATTGTTCGAAGCTTGTCAAAAATATATCAATATTAAATAAACATTAATAGAAATTTACATCATTTTGAGTGTTTCCAAATACTTGTTCGCAAATCTGGATTAAATTAATAGCTAATTATAATCTAAAATAATAAAAATAAAATGATATTTTTTGGCGTTTCTCATGTATGTATTTGATTATAATCCAGGTTTCAGATTTCACATACTAATATAAGAGTTTCTGCTTAATAAAAAATCTTCTTTTCATCTCGCCAGTAGATGTCTCTAGTGAAGTTCAAGTGATTCAAGAACAATGTTTCGAAATTGGTTCATATATATAGAACTTCCAAGAATTTGAGTAGTGTGCCCGTAAATGCTCAGACTTCTATATTCTTCTTCATCTTTGATGAAATGTCAAAAATAATATATAAATTAATAACTTTCGAAATTATACTATTATATTTTATTGATATATCGTTGTCACACAGGAGAAAGTGACCAAGTGCATTGTTTTACAAAAACGTGATCACTGACTTTTTGATATCTTACTAGCTTAATATTGCCCTGAAAAAATCCCAATGGATTTTAAACTTGGAAGTATAATATGTTGACTTGTTAAAAGTGACACACTGCATTGGTATTTATTTTCATGCCAAGTAGAAGTGACTTAAATCGCCCTCCTGAACATTTTACGTTTTGATAGTTGATTACTTTCTCCTGTACGACCACGATATGTATGTGCACGATGTCTTAGCCAAAATCGGAAATAATCTAAATATGTTTCTTACTTCGAAACGACACATCGGTCCTCGAATGTAGCATACTATTGTATATTACATTAGATAGAGTGCCTTACCGTACATTAAGAGAATCGACCCAGTTTTCAAGGTGATGTGCCAATATTGTTAGTGTCTTTCATTATAATTATGCATGTATAGGTACGTACATCCCCGAAACTAAAGGATGATAAACGTATTATGAAATACGGACACGTCCGCATCCAATGAAAGTCGGATATGCAAAAATATTACTTTACAAAAGTAAATTTGCAGTAAAATTTGCAGTTTCAAAATTTCTAAAACACAAAAATAATCAATTAATAACCAAGTATCTGATACATGCCTTCTTTTGATAAATAACTTAAGTACTAATTACTATTGTAGATTACTTCCAAAAAATATATCTTACAAACTCATAAATGTATTGTTTGTTTCGCATTCATTCCAAAATTATGACTTTCACGTACGAATCAATGTTTTTTTGAAAGATTAAATATCGTACATTGTTATTAAAGTTTATTCATAAATTTTCAATTTCCATTAAAAATATTTTTACCTAGTATTCAAGTATCATTAAGAATATTTTTACTTATATGTATTATTGAATAGGCATTTTCATATTTTTTAAATCGCATAATTCACATTTGATTTAATCAATTCTTATTTGTAACATTATTCTGTATGTTGCAAACTTGTAGTTGTATCGAAACAGTGTTTTCTCGATTTTTACACGGTACTTACAAGATCACCTACCTTATAAGATCATTTATATGAATGCAAGGTGATCAGTCCTGCACTTCAGAAATAAATATTTTGACCCTCCTGGAAATCAAACCCGGGACGTCCAGCTCAGTCGCCAAGCGTGGTTACCATCACTTAAGCCAGGCGGACGAAATGCTCAACCCTAAAATAACTATTTCGCATATGTTAAATGACATTGAAATACATACATACACCTGTAAAAATAAAATGTCGGGCATATAATTCATATGTATGCATTTGACTGCAGACATGATGTTATTATGTATTGTCTGCGTTAAAGTACATTCTTTATCAGATTAAAGTTATTTGTCACCTTGGTGAATCTATTTAAGTATGTATGAAAATACATTCATGAAACAGTCTACTTTGTTAATTTGTACCTTTTAGTCGAAGACACGCTCGTATAATATTACATTTACGAGCATAACTCATTAGCCATTGCAATATGGAAAACTATCGCAAGACATGCAATTTTATACTGTCATAGCCTTCAAAAATGTACTAAAAGTGTCTCATGCTTTGCATGTAAATTATTATATCGCCATTTTTATATCCATTTGTATATCTTCCTATTAAAATCTGGATTTCAAGGGAGAAGTAAAACTTATCCGTCCATGTTTTTTGTATCTTTAAAAAAACTTAATAAAATACAAAAACCTTTGCAAATACTTTTATATTATTAAAACATTTTGTGTGTGTCCAAATACTTCACAAATCTGGATTATCTCCAATTATAGGAGTTATTTTTCATATTATTTTTTGACATCTCATCAAAGATGAAGAAGAATATGGAAGTCTGGGCATTACGGTCGTCAGCCCCATAAATGCTTATTATTAGTTTTAAAACAATAACCAACGGTTTAATAATTTTATATTTCCGCCATTTTTCCACCTCCGTAGTGTAAACGGTCAGCACGTTCGGCTGCCGTTCTGGATGTCCCGGGTTCGATTCCCAGGGGGGGGGGTCAAATAAATATACGTGATTTCTTCACTGGACTCAATCTGAAGCGGAGGGCTGATCACCTTTCCTTCAACGTGTTAACGATCAAGATAACACTGCGTTTATATAATTTAATAATTTTTGTATATTTTACCTTTTGTGAACATGTTTTTTAAAAAGATCAGGTTTTACAACCAATTGACCATCCGTTTATTTCACCAAGACCAATGCAATTACGTCTTATTCGTCGTGTCAAATAGGGTAATGCACCACGACTTGGGATGACGTTGCTTAAGTGCACCTTCGTTTTCATATGTAAATAATCAAACGTAATAATACGTTATTGCTTTGGGTGTGTTTGCATAAAGGAACGTGTGTATCGGTACAAGCATAACAAATTCATCATTTGAAATACTTCGTTCGTGACGAATTTTCAATTTTTTTGAAACTGATTTTGAACAATTTTTCATAATGTTAACAACACTTAATGCAACATGCCAGGTTTTTTTTCTACCAGAACTTTTATTTATAAAAAAATAAAATCTTACTTAAAAATATGCGATTTTCTTTAAACAAAATTGTGCAACGAAGACATTCTTGGATTGGCTTTAAAAAATCAACCCACGTTAAAACCCTGTTGAAAAACTGAATAAGTAGCTTAATTTTGGTCATACTAATGACATTTACATTTACATTTCACACTAATATTAAAATATATATCTTCGATTTCATTAATTGATTCGGCAGTCACTTTGTAGGAAAATCTATCAATTTTTAAATGAAACTTTACTTAGTAAATGTCACATTTTATTATTTATTAAAATTATTTAGTTTAGATTTCTTCTATGAGCTATTGTACTAGCTATATCTCGATCTCTGTGTCGTCCAGACAATAGTCCAGATATAGTGGTATTTAATCATTGACCTGTCCGGGAGTATGGACGTAAATGAACGTCAGTGCGAATTTTCCTTAAAGGAGTACCGAGGTTAATGAACGTCGAAGTACGTCTGTCAGTTAGTATGATGTAACTTGTGTAGCAATGACATCTGTGGATATTTGTGTGTAATTTTGTCATTATTGAACAATATTTCGAAAAGGTGTTTAAAAAAAAAAAGTAACAAAATTTCTATCTTCATAATAAATCTATAATATTTAATTAAAAAAAAAAAATCTCATGTAAAAAGAACCCACTCCCCAGAGAAAGTCGGACATCAATTTTTGTACTCCAGGAAAGGTTAAAACTTCGATTAAAATTAATATCTTGGTCTACATAGTAACAAAACAAGCCTGTGAATAGATTCAGTTTAATTATGTCAATATAGTCATCTAAATTTCTTGACATAGTTTAAAAAAAGCCTAAATCAATATATTTCCGCTTCGTAATCAGTTCCTACGATGTATTTTCATTGTAAAGGTTCTGTCTACTAATCGTAATTTCACCGACACGCTTTTTTATACTATGCGTGATTTTATATGAGTTGTTATGAAATTTCAAGGATAATTAGTGATAATTAGGACATGCATAATTTACAAAAATCAGTACTTCCAAAAAAATATGAAATTAATACTAGTTTACAGAAAGTTTACCCGTAATAATGTATTTCAATATCAGGACATCACATTATGAGAGAAAACAACCAACAGAAGAAGAAATATATGTACCTTGTGCAATTGATTTTTTTTAGAATTGAAATAGTGGTTTTCCAATTTCTCATCTCGCTTCAGACATCCCTTTTACTACCAGGATTTTATGTCTTACTTTTAATTATTGTATGCTTCATCGATGAAATACATGTAGGTAATGTTTAACTTTAAAATGTAGTATGTTTCAGTTGAACTATAATGGAAAAGTCATCACAAATGTCCCAAAACAACAACTATAGATATTGATTCTCAACGCAGGCAAAATTAAAGAGGTTTACAAAATAAAACTCATTGTCTTTTACCACTTTGATTATTGGTACTTTTTTCTAACCGGTTTCGACAAGCACAGATAACCTCGTCATCTTCAGCGATTCGTTGATTCTATCTAGCAACCTTTTTTAAAAACAATAAAGAGGATGATAGGTACTACTATTAATAAAACGAATTTTCTTTTCTTGACACTTTTATCACTTCTTTTGTTTGATTTCAGAATCTCAATTTATCTGCTCTTGGAAAATACCTATTCCTGAATACGAAGCCACCCAGTAAAAAGGATAAAACATTTAAAATACTAATTTGGAAGGATGGAGATTTCTTGGAACGGAGGCACGTTCGTCATTTCTCAGCAAATAAGTAAATATTTATTTGTATTCAGTAAGCGTCAAACACATAAAACGATGTATCTAACGCGAATAAAGTAAAAGCGCCATTAGCGTGAATAATTAAATTAATAGTGTTATCAGCGTAACGTAAGAATTTTCCTGGAGTATTTCCTCCAGTAATGATAACTGCAAATGATAAAAATATCATATTTTTATGAGAAAAAACTTTAAATAAAATATGTATATTCTTTTTAATTTCTAAAATAGTATTGAGGGTTGATTAAAATTTTAAAATATAATTTTCTTTCCCTGTACCGAAAAATAAACGAGCGCAACAGTAAATTTATACTAATGAAAAATAGACAGATTTAACGTTATCTGATTATATTTATTGACTACCAATTAATATATCCAAAATATATTTATAGTTCGGAGAAGTCGTTAAATGAACAATATCGAAACTAATGCCGTATCGCGATAGAGCAACAGTTATATCACTTTTTAATTTCTATCACAGCAACACATTACAATAGCAAGACACACACGTAACTACATGTGTTCTATTTTTTTTCTTTACCCGAAATATGTGGAATGCAATTTTTATATTTTATGCATCAAAATCAGTATGATTGTCGATTACTGTAAAAAAATATGTATGATTGTCGATTAAAAAAGATATTTACTCAATCAACAGCGGTTAATAACTTCTGCGAAGAAAGTTTAAATAATTTTTATATTTATGAATTTAAATATTTTATTTACATATTTTAAATAGACTGAGCAGAAAATATATACTACTCTAATATTTCCTTGCCAAGGAATTTTACGTTACCGAGAAAAATTAAAAATAAACCCTCAAACGCAGAGAAATAAGCCCTTTCTAGGATCTAATGTAATTAAGGTAGTTAAATTCTGAATGAGCATTGCGAGTACTTAATATTTGCAATAATGTTCAATTATGAGCATCACATTCAATAACCAATTAATTATTTTCATTTAATCTGATTTCAAGGAATGATCCGTTTGATTCCGCACGATGCTCGGTGCACAACTGCAAGCTAACATACGAAGCGGAGGACCTGAAAGATGCTGACGCAGTGGCCTTTCTCCTTCATCGCCTGAAGAAGGAAGATTTGCCTCCGCGGGAGTCGAGATCCCCGAGCCAGCGGTGGGTGTTCATATCGGATGAAAGCCCGAGACACACGTTTCTCTACGGGTCCTCGAATAATACGTGGAGGGATTATAATGGCATTTTCAACTGGTCAATGACGTACAGGTACTAATCAAATATACTATTTAGTTTCAGGAAAAAATGTGTTCTTCAATGCGAAAATACTAGTGTAAATACTATTCGTATTTTCGCATAATAATATAATAATAATAAATCCCTTACCACACCCCAATGGTGCACAGGGTACTGCTTCATATAAACGCAGTGTTATCTCGATCGATTACACATGAAGGAAAGGTGATCAGCCCTCCACTTCAGGTACCAGTCCAGTGTAATATTGAATAAATATTAGAGTGAAAAAAACCCTTATATTTATTAAACCCCCCTGGGAGTCGAACCCGGGACCTCCAGAACGGTAGGCGAGCATGCTGACCATTACACCACGGAGGCATTTTCGCATAAGTAGGCATCAATTGTTTTTAAAATTACTACCGATAGTATTGAGTACAAGGGATCACAACCCAACCAAAATGTTTAAGACACTTTATTTACAGTCTTAAAACATAAATATTTTAAACAATTTATTTAAATATGTATTTGTAAATACATATAATGGTCAAATTATAAGCCAAATAAAAAAAAATAAGTTTTCAGGCGGGCCTCAAGTATGTGAACACAATCCAGGATTCGGACCTAGCATACAAATGGAAAGAGTCCCTGCTTAATAAATGCTTTTCTCATTCCAACAACAATAGCTGTCGTGAACTCACACATTCTGTGCCACGAGTTTGATCAATGTATCAGGAAGATCCAAAAATATAAGTGGTGTGCTTGTAAAACCATGTGTAGAATTGGTGAATGTTACACGTGTGTAAAGTGATAATCACTTAACCAAACCTATAACGGTTGTTAGCCCTGTAAATCCACAAACTTCCATATTCTTCTTCATCTATGTTATTATATTTGAAAAACGTTTTAGACACGTTTAATGTGACAATTTAATGAGAAAACCTGATTTCATTTTGTTTATTTTTTAGCACTAAGTCAACCGTTTAATACTATTATTGAATTTTAACTTACATTTATTTCTGATTTAGTATGTACGTACGTAAAAGAAAACACATCTAAACAGTAAAAACAGAACGTCGAATCACTTTTCAAAATAAGTCATGAATGCAATAGATTCGGTTACAAATCAACATATATCCCGGTATAACACCGTTCAATACAAAAAATAAATTAAACATGTAAAATAAAAGATTTTTAATTCCATAACAAAAATGTGTTCATTTGATCAATTCAATAATAATTTCAGGTTGGATTCTGACGTACCTGTTCCCTATGGAAGAACAGTTGCACTACCTAACGAGGTCAAGTTGCCTGGCAAGGAAATGGCATTCGACGAACAAATTATGTCTTTAGTACCGTATAATGATATCAAGCAAAAAGATGTTCTTGTTTCTGCCATGATTTCTAACTGTGGTAAAAATAACATGAGGTTAAATTATATTAAAGAATTACAGAAACACATAAAGGTAGACGTGTACGGGAGCTGCGGAGATGAATTAAAAAATGAGTAACTATTTTTCGTATTTTACTTACTTTTTAATAACTTTTGTAATATTATCATTAAATAATGTAAGTGTTGAACATCGGGGTTTAAAACTTGGTAAAATCTGGCCATTGGCAATGTCAACAAGAGATCAGGGTTCAATTAGTAAAGATTAAGGCTATGAATAGTAATATTTATGACGCCTGTTTTATTGCACGTTAGTATCCGTATATCACAAAAAAATCATATCTAATTTTAAAACGTTTTTTTACGTCACAATTCAAAAGATTATAAAGGTGACCAAAGTTACCTGTGTCATAATAAAGAACAAAAATTAAGATGACGTTCCTAATATAAATTACTAATTTCTCTTTTTGTTCTTCTTATATGAATGTGTCTTGTCTCAATGATGGAAAAATCAAACATTTAAATTATGCAGTATTATATTGGTTGTATATTATGCACGGTATGGTGATATGTGATAAATTAGATAGATTTAGTGTCAATCCAGGAACAGTAAATTATTCAATAGAATTGACTGTTTTATATGTCATCGAACATAGGACTTCTTGTACTTTTACCAAAATGTTAATGAATACACTACACCGATGTGAAGACTTTTTATAAAAATTTGATTTAAAAAAAATATCTGTATTAATTTAACAGTTGAAATACCGAAAAAAAAATCATTTTATATGAGTGTAATGTATTTAAATTTTATGAACAATAAAACATACATTTCTTCGTTCTTTTTTAGATGCCCGGGGCACTTTGGCGTTGATTGTCCCCTGTTGAATAAATACTTGTTCCACCTGGCGTTCGAAAACTCAAACTGTGATCAGTACTTGACCGAGAAGGTTTATTGGAACTCCTACGCCAAAGGAGCTGTTCCAGTAATCTTGGGAGCCAAGAGCAACTGCTCGCGTCAGCTGCTTCCACCGGACTCTTCCATCAACACTTGGGACTATGCCCGTCCCATAGATCTCGCGAGGTACATCCTATTCATGAACACCACTTGGGACGAAGAGTTCTTCAAGTTTCACAACTGGAGGAGACACTTCGAGGTGTCCAATGAGCACGGTTACTTCGGAACCCCTTCGTATCACTACTGTCGGCTCTGCGAGGCGCTCAACTTCAACGACGAGGAACCAAAAGTGTACGATGACCTGTCAGATATGCTGGACAGTAAACATTGTCACGACACTGCTGACTGGGAATTGGATATAGAAAAGCAATGATAGTTAAACAGAGTTTCTTCCTTTATCTGGTTCGAAGAGCGCATGGGGAGCGGCCATACGACTTGGCGCGGCGGCTGTATCTCCAGAACGCCCTTGGACAAGTCGTTCCATAACCAGCAATGCACAATTTCAAAATACAGCATTCTTAGCATTTTTTCTACTTATTTTTTATCACCCCGGTAGGAGGAGAAAGGAGAGTACATATTTACTTTTCTATCGTAGTCGTAGTCCAGTTATTTGGAATTTAAAGGTGTACTCGCAAATAAACAATTCAGTACGCGACCAGCTGCACGAAGAGCCATACGTGAGTCCGCGCACAATTTTTTTTGGAATTTACATTGGAATTTTTATTATTTTTATTTCTAGTGATTTTTTTACCATATTTTTAACTCCTAACTTAATTGATTTGTTTTCTTAAAACACCGTTTTTGTATTGAAAAAAAATGTTTTTATTCGAAATAAATCTATGGTTTTGGAAGGAAAAGATTTACTAAAAGATAAGGAGTTAAAAAAAAAAAAATTAAAATATAATATATTCTAAAAAAAAAATATGTGGGTGGAGACACGTTTGGCCCCTCGCGTAGTCGATCGCTTACTAATTGGACGTTTGCGAGTACCCCCTTAAGTGGATTTTTTTGTTTTTCGACAGTATCTTCTCCAATTTCAACAAAATAGTTCAGTTCTATACAACGATTTTGGAATATTTTCCCATCATTCTCTATTTATTTATTCATTCCACATTACTGAAAAAACAGGGAGTTCAAAAAGTATTTAATCTCTATAGTTTTTAAGTAATGTTTGACGCATTATTATATTAAATTTATGTCTGTAATATTTATATGTTATAATTAAAAACATTGATTCTGCAATATTAATGTTAAGAATAAAGCGTGCCATGGTAAATTATTGATTATTAAATATATTTAAAAAAAGTCGCTTAAATGTATTGACCTAATTTTGTAAAAATGGATTAAGTACGTGAATGATTATGATGTTTAAATCTAGTATGAAATAAATCATTATTCAACACCTATATATATTTTAATAAAAATAGGATCCTTTATATAAATTTATTAACATTTTTACAATTTTTTTTTAAATATATATATGATAAAAATACAAACAATGCCTAAATTACTGTAAAATAATGATTTATTTGATACTCAAATTTAATTGCTTTCATATGTTTCTATGTATTTAAAAAATCAAAGACGAGTTTAAATACAGTAATCCCCTATAACGTTGAGACAGGAACCGCGTTTTCGGAGGAACGTTATAGGCGGTTAACATTTTTAAATTGTATTTTATTTTTAAATTACTCATTTCAGTAATTTCCGATGATTAAAATAAAAATAAAAAATTTTCAAAAAATTAACACCCATAATCGTTTCCTCCGTTAATGCGGTACCTATCTCAACGTCAAAGGGGGGCTCACTATACTCGTTGGGACAGGGAAAGAATGTATTGACTGTTTAAATATATGGACCTTTATGTGTTAAGTTAAAACAATTTTAAAATAATTTTGAAATGATCTGGATTTCGTTGCCTTGAAATATATAACTGATAATTTTTTATTAAACTGTATCTAGAGTTTACCCTCTAAAAGCTTTTACTACAAACATAGTTTAAACGGCGCCATTAGAACAGTAACTCTCCTCCCTATAACGTTGAGACTTTCAACGCGTTATCAGAGGGAACGTTATATTAAAATTCAATTTAAAAACATTTACTTTCTAAATCGTTCTCGCCGATATCGTGGTTCTTAAATATATATGTATATATTTTTCTACACAGGATACATTTTATTTTATTTTTGAAATATTTTCGATAAAATTTAAATACAAAGCGAATGATTTGACATGGCATCGTCATCGCAAAAAAAAAGTATTTCTTAGATTTTTTACCATAAATTACGAATATTATATTTGTAGAACTATATTATAATTTTTTTTTAAATAAAATTAGATTTCCGCCATACAAATTTCTTTAATGTACTACTAATAATATTTTATTGTATTTTTTTTTTATTTTCAATATTATTAGCATAAAAAAATATAAAATTTTAATGCTAAGTACTATATAAATAAAATTTTATTCACGGTTATCCATTTTTGTATATTTATTAGATCTAATTTTTAAATTGAAATAAATAAATACTCTTACAACAATTAATAAATTACATTTATTTACGATTAATTAATTAAAATAAACGTAAAAAGTTGACACCTAAAATAAAACAGATTAAGACTGACGATTTAAAAAAAAAATCGTATACAATAAACATATAATTTAGTTACTTATAAAGAGCTACAACAAAAATATAATATTTATATTTTGTTTTGAAACGCGTTAATATTTATTATGCATATGAAAAAAGGTCTAATATAAAATTACAATAATAAACTTGTAATAACTACACAACGGTTTATTTATTTCTCTCTTCTGGATATTTTTTAGAACAACTGGGCAACGTTGAACAAATTTGGAATACCTTGTTTAGAAATGATTATCTCCCCAATAATCAGTTATAACTAACAGTACTAACATTAAATTTACTTATTTTATTTTAATTAAAAAAAGAGAAAAATATATATTAGTGTTGTTATTATTATTTACAAAAATATTTTTTTGGAAATAATAAAAATTTCATACTCTTTCTGTGAGGCTAAGAGGCTCATGAATAGAAATAGGTATCAAATTGTGATAGAGTGGGTTCGAACCCAGAAATACTGACTCAAGAGTCCGCGACACAAACCACGGGACTGCAGCCCGTGTTTAATTTTATGAAGCAATAACCTGTTTATTTTTTAACATATAAAACTTGCAAAAAAATTATTTTCCACAATTTAAAAACAGTACAATATCTAGCTGAGAGATAATATATTTTATGGTATTATGAGGATATGCGTGACTATAGAAGAGGCGAATAGAATGTTTTCAAAGACAGAGTTATGTGGCTTTCTATTCTCTCTGTCTACCCCTCCGAAGGCATAATAGTTTTTTTTTGTTTTTTGCATAGTTGTGACAGTAAATTGTTTTGTTTTAGAAAGAAAAATATACGATTTAGAATTTTTTTTAAAATAAACAGATTATTCTTTCAAAGATACTTTACGCTTATTGCGTGCTAAAAGTACTTTTCGATAAACAATTTGTGTTTCTTTCATAATAAAAATTTAATCTTACATTAAATACTCAATAACTTAAAATTATTTATTATATACATATGTGTATGTACGCTATGACTTATCTCCATCAAACGTATTTCATAAAAAAACAAATACTATTGCGAAAATCATATTTACACAAATCGAATGTATATATATATATATATATATATATATATATATATATATATATATATATATATATATATATATATATATATATATATATATATATATATATATATATATATATATATATATATATATATATATATATATATATATATATATATATATATATATATATATATATATATATATATATATATATATGTATATATATATATATATACATATTTATATATATATATATATATATATATATATATATATATATATATATATATATATATATATATATATATATATATATATATATATATAAAATACAACTTACAAAAAATACAACTTTACACAATCAGCATAAGCCGAAAATCTAGAAAATCTGAAATATCTTTTTTTAAATTATTTTATCTTAAAGTGTTTATCGCGCTCGAAAAAAGATAAGAGCAACAATTTTATGTCCTGATAAATTAAATCAATGTGCTTTTTCACTTGAATCACGCATAAATGTGCGACACATTATCAACCCTTTGACTACTAGGACTTTTAGGCTTACTGCGCTATAAATACCGCGATTTAAACATAAACAATTCAAAAGTAAAATGTGTTCGATAATTTATAAACACTATGCCATTATTTAAACAAATCTGTTTTTAAAAATTTCATCTTCGGCGCGACGAAAATATCTCCCGGAATTTAGTGAACGAAATATATGCAACGTTATAAAAAATCGACTAACAAGTAAATGCTGTTCGCATGATGTTCACCTCCTTTTTACGCCGCGCCGTCTGCACAACATTGCAAATCCAACTTCGAAACAAAGACTTCCCGAAATAATAGGGTATTATCACTCGGGAAGAATATCTAATTTAACGTACTCAATCTATAAAGGATTGTGTAAGACTCGTTTTGTGTTTATAACAGCCTATATAATCAATCTTTTCATTAATCATTTTCTTTTGCAAAATTCGGCTTCGTAAAAACGTTGTTTTCGTAAGTTGGTAACGAATGACGTCACAGAAACGAATCCATACTACTGCTATTACAGCTCTATAAAGCAGATACATAAAGGGATACGCCCCATAACACACCCGATGACGTATAGCGGTGTTCGTTTTTCGTTTTATTCAAATATCTAAAGTTTAAACCCTAATATCTCCCTTACTTCTCTACATATTTCAATAAGAATGTTACCGATAGTCTTGTGATTTTTTCATATTAATTTATTAGCCAATAATAACTCATCATGAGAATGATCCATTGGCGACATCCGGTGTTGAGAAGAAAAGAGTAGGTGTATGTATATAAATTTAATTTTATTTTATATTTATTCTAAAGGAATAACCCTGAAAGAAATTTACATTAAATATTAAACATTTTAAAGGCTTGTCTGCAGATAGGATAGTTCAGTACATCATAAACACCAAGACCAATTGAAAATAAATCTTTCTTTAATTTATTTTGCAATTAACACAAATCGAAACCGCGACCCCAGATTCGCAGTTGTGCGTCTACCCGACTACATCAGGGCGCGGCTCCTGTCGTATTCAATTAAGATTTTTTTTTTATTGAAATGAAGAGTAATATATCGCTCACTCCTTTCAAGAACGTCATAAATCAAAATTCATAAATTTTTAGTTGTGTATGTTTTCAGAATGCCCAGAAAATGTACTATATCCCAGCAAAAGCGGCATATTTTTAACTTAATATTTACTCGATACAGGGCAGAAAGTGTTGTTTTTGCATTTTGAAGAAAAGGTATGTTTTAATTATTTTTTTAAATTTCCTAAATATTTTTCAAATGGAGAAATAACCTTCAGGTTTTACCTTAAAAGATCTGTTGCACAGTAAAAAGTTTAATAAGTGGCTTGATATTTATTTTTAATAAATTGTATTATATTTTGAAACATTAAAAACGTTCTCCTGAAAAATCAATTTTTTTGATTTATGACGTTCTTGAAAGGAGTGAGCGATATGTGCTTTTATCATTTATAAAAATACTTAAATTTCATACTATTTCAGTAAGCCTGAGCGGCTCATTATTAGAAATAGGGATCAAATTGTGGTAAAGTGAGTTCGAACTGAGGAACTCTGACTCAAAGAGTCCGCGACTCTAGCCACTAACCACTAACAACCACAACGCGACATTTTTATTGTATTTCTAATCTACAGGATCACGATTATTTTATGCTATCTTTATAGATAAAAGTAAGTTAACGCGTATAACCAGACAATTTATGATGATATCCAAAATTTTGCGTCACATTAATGTACAAATATTAGTATAATATTTGAGCTTGATAGGTAAAGTTATAAGGTCAATATTTAGAAATAAAACAACTGTTTAGAAGTGAGTAGTTGACTCATATTGGTTTAAACACGTGTATAAAAAAATGGTCGCTGAATGTTATAAAAACTTTTATTCTTAGAATCTTTAATTTATTTATCAAAAATGTTAGCAATTAGTCAATATATCTTTATATTATATATTTTTATTAAATTCCAAAATGCATCTTAAAAGAGTTGTGATTGTGTGTGTAAGTTTAGCGTTGACAACGATTATACTTTTTTTGATACATTCATACGAAATTTATTTAAAATATCCAGTGAATGAAAAGTATACCAGCGCAAATGATTTCGGTGACGATTTTCACAAAGAAAGAACGGATTATTTTTTCTCTTTTCGAGAGGTAAGAATATAATGATTTTGGTTAATCTATTGACTCGCACAAAATTGTAGATTTTCTTAGAGGGTCTTTATAGTAGTTATGGTCGCCCATTTGTATATTGTACATGTGCTTGCCTAGATGATATTTGTGAGCTCCGACGATTGTGACACATCGCTCACTCCTTTCAACAACGTCATATCAAAAAACTAGTTTTTTCAGGAGATCGTAATAAGAATATAATAAAATGTATAAAAAATAAATATCAAGCCACTTATTGAACTTTTTGCTGTGCAACATATCTTTTTAGGTAAAACCTGAAGGTTTTTTCTCCATTTGAATAATATTTAGTATATTTAAAAAAATAATTAAACAATACACTTCTTAAAAATGCAAAAACAACACTTTCAAAAACAAAACTGTAGCGAGTAAATATTAAGTTAAAAATATGCCGCTTTTGCTGCAATATAGTACATTTACTGGGCATTCCGAAAACATGCACAACTGAAAATTTACGATTTTTGATTTATGACGTTCTTGAAAGGAGTGATCGACATGACATCGGTATAACTATTTTCACGTTTTCGATACAAAAATTCACAATTTTTGGTTCTCCAAGGGTGGCTGTAATATTGATATAACAATATACATTTTTACAGTTTAAAGTTGATCATTAATATTATTAATTAATAATACTGACATTCTGCATATTTTTATCAAATTTACTTTTCTATATAACATATCAGATATATATATATATATATATATATATATATATATATATATATATATATATATATATATATATATATATATATATATATATATATATATATATATATATATATATATATATATATTTTAACCTGTCTTCAAAAAGTTTAGAACAGTATAGCAAAATCCGAATGAGTAAAAAGGTAGCAAGCAATACAAAGAGTATGAAAAAACTTTATCCTCACATGACGTTTACAAACTCAAATTATCTGACCCCGGGCAAAGTTTAATTGCTCCAGTTATTTTATTTTTTATTCATAATATTTTAAGTGTGTCCAAATCTTTGTTCACAAATCTGGGTTTGTCATCTTCGGAGTTATTTATAATTACATCTTCACATGGATGAAGAAGGATATAGATGTCTCGGTCAAAGGCTATATAGACATATAATATGTACCTATATATTTTTCTCAATATTATTACAAAATATAAAAGCTTTTCTAGCACTAATGCAGGTACGTGTAGTTACAGTAGTTAAAATGATAATATCCATATTATGTATTATATATGTCTCACGAAACAACTAATACTTATCAGTATTTCTTGAATGAACTGAATAGGTTGTCAACTATTCCATGTTTTTTATTAAGTGCATTTGCTATGCAGGCTATCGATAAATATAAAACAAGTTATATTGTTCCTCTAATTAGAATGTCTAGAAGTCGATAGTTTCACAATGATTAAAACACATCACACACGCATTTTTGCTCGGTACACTAAAAAAGATGTCATAGTAGTTAGTTTAATAGGGTTTTTGGTGGTTTACTTTTGTCGTCATGTGTCGAGACATAGAAGTAAAAACATATACGAAGAACACTATAAGAATGAAAACGTGGATGTCGTCGATATTGTCCACCATTTATTAATGGTAGAATCTTATTATGAACCGAGAAATGTAAGTATTTTATTTTGATCAAACTTTTTTTTTTAAATAACTTGATTTTTCCGCGAATTCATCATTTTGTCATTTTTTAAAGAAATAAATGCAATAAATAGAAAAAAATCCAAAGCAAATTTGTAACTACCTATACATAATTACAGACAATTTAATACACATTGTATTAGTGAAAAAATACAATTCTTTATTAATAAAAAATTATAACATATAAGATTTTAAGTATCAACAGAGACGTAGATTGTTTTTAGATTGAGTGTTTACAGGACTTACGACCTAGGATTGTTTGGGGTAAGTGATCACTTTATACACCATGTAACGTTCATTATTAATAAAAAAATAGCATTTGTATAAAACCACTAATTAAGTTTCATTTCATTATACACGACTAGTTTCGAAAACTATAGCTGTTTTCACCGACAGGTGATTAGTCAAAACAGGTGATTAGTTTTCGAAACTAGTGTGAATGAAATAAAATTCAGTAAATGGTATTATTAAAAATGTTTTTGTTTTCAATAATCAACACGTCATTCCACAAAGTTAATGCCGAATCAATAAATAATATGTAACGTTCAGGTTGGTTTTACTATTTTCAGGATATTAATATGTCTGCTGTTGGAAACATAATTTTTCGGAACCAAATCCCACCAGAGAGACGCTATAAAAAATACAAAATATTAATATGGAAACAGGGAGAGTTCCTGGAAGCAAGGCATATTTTCAGTTTTCAGGAAACCAGGTAATAACTAACTGACTAACCATCACGCCAGTAGGCAGAGATAATAGAACGCCACACCACTCTGTCTTTGCGAACATTCTTCGCCTCTTCCACGTTCATGCATCTCCTCATAAATACCCGCCGATTGTTACGACTCCTAACCTGACGACTTTTGAGTATTTGGCATACCTGATCGCGCCATGTTTTTCTCGGTCTTCCTCTGCTCCTTTTTCCAATTACATTCGCCTCATAAATTTGTTTTACTGATCTTTCCTCACTTATTCGTTCTACATGTCCAAACCATCTCAACACACCTTTCTTAATTTGATCGATAATGCTTATCTCATCTTTGCATTCCTTCCTTATTTCACTATTCGAACATCTATCATACATCTTTCTGTCACACATTCTTCTGAGAGATCGCATTTCGACTGCATTCAGTCTATTTTCATCCTTCTTTTGCCAACTCCATGTTTCACTTCCATACATTAGAGTTGGAACCAGGACTCCGTTGTACACTGTTTTTAAGCTAAACCAGGTAATTATTTGCTATAATGGATTAATCAATTTATTGAGTGTTTTTTGTTATTGATACTTTGTGGCACATGTTATAAACTTCATTAAATGAAAACTCAAACCTTGTTTTCAACCATTTCTATTTTTGGTACTTTTTTCCAACTGGTTTCGACAAGCACCTTGTCATCTTCAGGGATAGATAGTATATATCTACCCCATAAGATGGCAAGGTTCTTGCCGAAACCGGTTAGAAAAACGTGCAAAAATGAGAGTGGTTAAAAACATAATTTGAGATTTATTTTATTATCTTTGTACTGTCTTTGTATACGTACTAAACTCACCAGAGGGATGGACAAACATAAGTTTATTTAAAATATTTCTCCTTTTTGTTTTTTAGTTTGAACCTGTTGCTCAATTATGTAGTACTAATATTTATTTGACTTCTGGACGTCTATTTCTAACAATTTTGCAAAACCAATTGATTGTAAAAATGATTTATTTTCGTCGGTAACATTAACTTTTATTCCTTTTTTTTCACCGAATAGAAGTATCAGTCAAATTTATTTACACCACGTAGGTGTTTAATGCAAAAAGCTAATATGATTTATTTCCTTATTCATCATAAAAAAATACTATATTGTTCAAAAGTCTGCATAAAAAGAATACAAAAGTCTTAAATTATTATGCACTGATGTCACGTGGATATATCTGTCAAAAGAAGCAACAGCGCATATTATGTAGGTGATATAATCTAATCTTGCTGCATTTGCTTTTAATAAATGCTAGCCAAGTGACATTTGAAGTAATCGATTTTTTGCTTAAAATACCGTTTTTGTATTGAAAAAAACAGTTTTTCTTCGAAATAAATATATTGTTTTGAAGAGAAAACTGTTATTGAAAGGTAAGGAGTTAAAAAAAAATTTAAAAAATCAATAAAAAAAGTAATTTTTAATATATGTATATTGTAAAAAATCGCACGCGGAAATATATCCAGCCCCTAACGCAGCCGTTTGCGTTCTGAATTCGAACATTTGAGATCTCAGCCTCAAAAATGTCATTCATGTTCAGACATTAAAAAGTCATTACTACATATTCATTTTTTAAGTTGGTTTTATGAGATATTGCCCGCCTCCGTAGTTTAATGGTCAGCACACTCGGATACCGTACTGGAGGTCCCGGGTCCGATTCCCAGGGAGAGGGTCAAATAAATATAAGCGATTTTTTTACTCTAACATTTATTCAATATTACCCTGGACTGGAACCTTAAGTGGACGGCTGATCACTTTTCCTTCATGTGTTAACGATCAAGATAACACTGCGTTTATATAATGCATTGCCCTATGCACCATCGGGTGAGGATGAGAGTTTGAAGTTGTGGGATATTTACTTAAAAAAATACTGAGCATCCTCATTGTGTTCAGAGACACACTTGCTTAGTTACATATAGATAGAAAATATTAATTCATTTTAACAATGACACATTTATATTTCTAGAAGGGACCCATTCAGCCAGTGCTCTGTAAGTAACTGCGAGTTGACTTACAGTGATGGCGATATAAAGGACGCCGATGCTGTCGTTTTCATGATGCAAAGGCTATCCAGTATAAAGGATCTCCCAAATATCGGTCAAGAGAGGCCGCCCGGTCAGCGTTGGGTTTTTCTGACTGATGAGTGTCCTGTACACACATTTCTATTCTCCAGCAATAACTGGAAGCAGTATGAAGGATATTTCAATTGGTCAATGTCCTATAGGTGATTATAATATATTTTATTCTATAAAAATTCCCAAAGGGTTTTTACTGATATTGTACAGCTAAAAACAACAAAACAAAATAGTAAAAATAATATCAAAGAAAAATAACTGAGATTACATAAAGTATTATTTTCAATATTTTTTAACTGATTGTACTCAAACACGGATATCAAGACATATTGAATGTCTCTACAGAGATGACGCATGTTTTATACAAAGGGAATATGGATGTCTAGTCATTTACTATATAAAATTAATGTTCAATAATGGATAGCATGGTGAATGCTACGTAGTGAAAGTTGAAACTTAAACCTGTCAATTTGCTCATACATATATATACACTGTGAAGAAAAGTGTATTTTTGTGAAGGTATATCTTCCAACTAACTAGTAGATCAAGGTTATACCTGTTTGAAATTAGTGGGTAGACATATAGAGTTTACATACAAAATAGGAATAAATAAACAAAAATTGTAAAACAAATTATTAATAACAATATTCTATATTGATGAAAGCAAGGAATAGGGATTAGGATCAGGTAAGAATTTAAGAGGGGTTCCAAGGATAGATTGTAATGTTTCAGATATTTAATGAAGGTGTTCAGACAAGACTAAAGTTGAACTTCTTTTAAATAAGTCATTATTGAATTCGATCCCCCTTGTCTACAATACCTGTGATACCAGTTTCGCAATCAAGTAACTTCCCGAATACTCCACTATACCAGTCAACCTATTTTGTTTAAAAATCTAAAACACAAAAAACCATTTGTAGTACTATTTTGAATGTTTTCAGGTTAGAATCTGATGTTCCGGTACCATATGGGAGAACCATGGCGTTGTCAAAGCCTATTGTTGTGGATCACGCTGCGGAATTCAAAGACAAGTTGAGAGTGCTGGTACCCAATGCAGATATAAAGAGGAGAGATGTTTTGGTTGCAGTTTTAATGTCCAACTGTAATCCAAGCAATCAGCGCCTGAAGTATGTTCGGGAACTAGAGAAACACCTCACCGTACATATTTATGGTGCTTGCGGGACTGAGTTCCGCAACGTGTAAGTTTTCAAGATATTATGTATATATGATTAAAACAAGGTTTTTTTTAACCCTTATCCGCATCCCAATGGTGCACAGGGCACTGTGTCATATAAACGCAGTGTTATCTTGATCGTTTACACATGAAGGAAAGGTGATCAGCCCTCCGCTTCAGGTACCAGTCCATGGTAGTATTGAATAAATATTACAGTGAAAAAATTACTTATATTTATTTTACCCCCTTGGGAATCGAACCCGGGACCTCTAGAACGGTAGCCGAGCGTGCTGACCATTACACTACGGAGGCGGACAAAAAAAATGGACATTACCAGCTCATTATGTAATATTGTTTCCATCATAAATGTGTTTGTATTTATTTATTTGATATCACAAGTAGTGATACCGCTGTGTGGTAAAAATATATTTTCATCTACACCATTTATGACGTTAAATTCCACAAATTAAATGCTGGATATTTAAAGGTCAGACATGAACATGAAAGAGCAGACAGGTTCTGATATATAATAACTCTAGGTAGATGTTGGTTATAACATCCGTTTATAAAAGGTACTAGTACGATTTATGACATTATAATAAATGTGTCATAATTAGAGAGAATTTAAAAAGGAAATTAATTTTCAACAATCTATTTATTAAATATAAGTTTCGTACTGACATTTTTTCCACATCAACTTTATTTCACCAGCAACCGGGTTTCATCGTAACCGACATCATCAGACTGGTCTGATGATGTCGGTTATGATTGTTGAAAATTAATTTCCTTTTTAAATTCTCTCTAAAATTGGTTTGATCTCCAATATATACAAAAAAATATTAATAAGTACTTTGAAGATTGAATAAATCTTTTTCTCATAATGTATGTTTAAAAAAGGCAGGCACAAAAAATGTCTAGCACCTTATCCAAATGAGACTTATACTCTATTTACCAATTGTAATTAATGTTATCTTAATAGCATAATATATCGCTCACTCCTTTCAAGAGCGTCATAAATCAAAAATCGTCAATTTTCAGTCATGCGTGTTTTCGGAATGCCTAGAAAATGTACTATATCCCAGCAAAAGAGGCATATTTTTAACTTAATATTTACTCGCTACAGGGCAGAATGTGTTGTTTTTGCATTTTGAAGAAAAGGTATTGTTTTATTATTTTTTTAAATAGGTATACTAAATATTTTGCAAATGGAGAAAAAACCTTCAGGTTTAACCTAAAAAGATCTGTTGCACAGTAAAAAGTTCAGTAAGTGGCTTGATATTTATTTTTAATACATTGTATTATATTTTTAAACTTTAAAAATGTTCTCCTGAAAAATCAAGTTTTTTTTATTTATGATGTTCTTGAAAGGAGTGAGCGATATGTTATATTTACACATAATTCCCATAATTGTAAAGGCACCATAAAAGTCAAAGAAATGATCATGTCAGATAGTTTAATAAGCATGCCACTATATTTTTATCGCGAGTTATAGATAAAATAGTAGACTGGTTCATTACTATTTTACTATTCATTTCCAGTTGCCCCAAGAAAGGAACTTCCAAAAATTCTAGATATGGTGGATCCTGTCCTCAAATGGATCGATATCTATTTTATTTATCATTTGAGAATGCAAACTGCAAGCAATACATTAGCGAGAAACCATTTTGGAATGCATACAGAACTGGTGCAGTGCCTGTAGTGATGGGGCCTTCTAAAACTGACTGTCGCATACAATTGCCTCCAAACTCTTACATACACGTTGATGACTATTCATCCGCAGCTGAATTAGCAAGGCAACTTTTGTTCATCAATTCTACACTTGAGAGTAACTACATGAAGTACCATGACTGGAGAAAGCACTTTGAAGCAAGGAATGAGCACGGACTCTTTGGTGCGCCTTCCTTCCATTATTGCCGGTTATGCGAAGCACTTAATTACAATAATGAAGAAACTAAAATTTTGAATGACCTTTCATATATGTTAGATCCTAAGCTTAATTGCTGGTAAATAATAGCAATAAAAATATTATCTGTTCTGTACAAAATTTTAATTTATTTAATTGAATACTATGTATTTGATAAATGTATAAAAAATATGAAGAAAAACCTTACATTTTCTGTTTTCATATCCCATTGCACAAATTTCCAAAACAACAATAAATTAAATCAATGAAACAAAAATTTAAACCAAAAAATGGATACAGTAATACAAAAAAAAATATATTACTTTAACAATATATAAAGATTAATGCTTTTTTTTTACACAATATGTATAAAGAAATCAGAGGTTAGTATGAAAACACGAGTTTTATAATTTTTTTCTTTATTTGAGGAATAAGTTTTCAATAAAAAATGAATTTTCTAATAAGAATACATATAAAGTTATAGTCATACCAGAATTAATTAAATAATTTTTAGTCTCTCTTTAATCTCTCGTTACCTGCATCTCACTGAATCGAAGTGGCGGATTGTGTTTTTTAGTTTAAAAAATACATATCTATACATTGCTTAATTATGTTTTTCAATAAACACTAGTTTTGTAGGTCTAAGTGGCTCGCTATTAAAAACAGAAAATAAATTGTGTAAGAGTAGGCTCAAATCCAGAAATTCTGACTCAAGAGTACCTAACACTAACCACGGGACCAGAAGCCAATTTATCTTGATAATCGATTTGTGTATATTTGTTTGTTTATTTTTTAAATGTTTTATTTTATTAATACACATGTACACCTGTCTTTCATACCATTACCTTTTTCATTTACATTTTACATGTTTGTATATCCAGGGGTGTGCTTACCATATAGGCAGTAAAGCAGTGCCTGTCCTAACTTATTCGCGTGACATATTAAAACGCTACCAGTACCTACCCTATCTTACTAAGTAGTACCCAGCTTACCCTACTACCTACCCTAGTAAGTAGTACCTAGCTTACCTTACTACCTACCTCTACTGCCACCCTAATAATTCTATGTGCATGCCACTGTGTATATGGAATATTAGCTATAGAATTGCTGTAGTATATTTATGGGTTTTCCATTTGAAACTTTTACAGTTGATCACTGATTTTACATGAATACATATTCAAATATTTACAAAGGTAATTGGTTTCCTACCGGTCCATTTAAAAGTAATTTTCCTAATTCTCAAACCACCATGAAGTCACACACTGATATTTATGTCTTGTATAAATACAAATATTTTATGGGAAATTTGTTTAGTTTAACTAATTTCCTCTCCGCATCAGTTGAAAGTCGAACCATGTTCATACAGAACAATAAAAATAACAAAAAAAATATTGTATTTAAGTAAAACGTTAATTGTAAATAACTATTGATTATCAACAAAATAAAAATAAAACATTTGTACTTGATCAAAGTGTAGTAAACACAAAACATCCTACTTAAAAGATTTAAAAAATATATTTTGAACAAAGAATAAAAATAAGAATAAATCTATGACATCATAGTTTTAAAATCAGTGTATAAATATAATTATTAACATTGAAATGTTCTATAATAAATATATAGATAATTTCAAACTTAGGTCTTAAATAAAATGTTTAGCTTTATATAAGGGACATTTTTTTTTCTTTTCATGAATATTACTATAGTGATTTAAGCAGTGTAAAATATAATTATTATCATTGAAATGTTTAGTAAAAAATATATAGTTAATTTGAAACCGAGGTCTTGTCAAAAAAAATTGTTTCGCTGTATAATAGGGACATCTTTTGTTCTTTTCATTAATATTATTATAGTGATTGTGATTCCTCTGCGACTCTTCCAGGATCAAGTAACAAACTATCATGTGCATGAGTTTTTTGAAGCGCGACGGGTACAGTATAAATTTAAAATATGATTTAATAATTCAATGAAAGCAAGACAAGTTTCATTATATTTAATTATTTGATAATATTGAATTATGTTTTAACAATATTTATTCATAAAAATACAATTTTTGCAGAAAAAAAATTGTAATTTTTTTTTACAGATAATTACATACCTACCTCTTTATTTAATTTAATATCGGCGGTTTCAAATAAATTCTTTTTAATTTTTATTATTCTTAAAAATGTTTGTTTTGAGATCAATATGTATAATTTTTTTATCATGTTTTAGTATCATAATTTCTCCAAGCTTGGTGAGGTACTGTTTTTAGACGAGGATCATCCGAAATCTCAAGATGAAAAATCATATAAAATATTGATATGGAAAGATGGTCCATTTCTTGAAAGACGGCATATCAAATACTTTTCTTCTAAATTGTAAGTACTTTATTTTATTATTTTGCTCAATAAAATTTCTGTCTGGTTGAGCAATAAACAATATATGTATATATGTTGTCTGTTTGGTTTGAGCAATAAACAATATATGTATTTGTACCCGGACTGGTACCTGAAGCGGAGGGCTGACATCTTTCCTTCATGTGTTAATGATCAAGACAACACTTGTTTATATGATGCAGTGCTCTATGCAGCATTGGGGTGTGGATAAGGGTTTGAAGAAAGTAGAATTTTAACACTGCAATTGTATCAATATTTTCATTTTTTCACTTATTCATCTGCAGATAAAGCTAGAGTCCTTGAGTCAGCAGTCACTTTTTACGCTATTTATCAAATGACTACATGTGTTGTCATTTGATTAGAAACCATTCATTCCTTGACTAAGGTCCTGGTTACAAGTGGGGGCCTACTTTTTTCATATTGTTTTAATCATTTTCTCGGAGAGAGATATAATAATTTGATATTTTTTAAATAATTTTCAATTAGTATTCATTTTGTAAATGAAATACATATTAAGCATTTTTACCTATTTTTTTATACACCGATGGATCGGTAAAAAATAGAAATATTAAATGTTTATCTTTTTTCCATCAGTTAACTTACATACAGTTAAATTTATTTGATAAAATACACCTCTCACAAATTGGCCAAATCCCTTTTTTTCATTGAAAATTATTTTATATATTTTTTTAGAAATAATCCTTTTGATGATTGCTCTGTAAATAATTGTGAAATTACTTATTTGGATTCCGCATTGAGTTCTGCTGATGCTGTGGTGATTCTATTACTAAAGCTCCGTGGTCCACAGTACTTACCCCCTCTATCTACTCGCCTTCCAAACCAGCGATGGATTTTCTTAACGGATGAAAGCCCGTATAATACATTTATGTATAAGAACAACAATACGTTAGCTAACTATGCTGGTATTTTTAACTGGTCCATGACTTACAGGTTTGTTTTATAAATTATTTTGCATTAATTTGAAAAGAGCAGATCAAGAAATACTTCATATTGGGCTGTTTACTTTTATTAATAATAAACTCTAACACCCAATCTAAATGGAAAGAACGCCTAATGGGTACTGATATCTAATGACAACTCCATGTTACTCAAAACGCGCAACTAATAGTTAGTAAACGCATATCTCCATGTGCAATCCTGTTTGAACACACCATGTACACATGTAAATTTGCACCAGCGAGACACAGGAGTATAGCTGCTTCTGTGAACCACACGTAATTCATTACATATACAGAACTGTCTCCAGTACAAGCTTAAGTTATCCAGTATATTTCAATATTAGTTGATGATAGGATTGGTATGCTTTAAGGTAGTGATGAAAGCAGTAATATACTTACATAGTAAATAGCGGTTGATAAATTAAATGAAAATTTTCCAGAATGGACTCCGATATACCAGTTCCAAATGGACGAACTTTGCCATATCGTGCTAAAATACCACAGCACAAAGATATAAGAACAGCTACAAAATCTTTGATACCATATTATAATGAAAAGCAGAGGCAAATATTGGTAGCCGCCTTTCTCAATGACTGTTCAAGTGGTACTCCACATCGACCACATCTTCAATTTTTAAATGACCTGCAACACGTATTAGATGTTGATATATATGGATCATGCGGCAATACTGAGATTTCGTATGTATTTTTTTGAAATACTATCAGTTTTCTCACTTCTTCAATATAATTTTCTTGACAACCATAAATATCAGAAGAAATTTAAATATTGTTTATATTGACTAATTTTAAATTAACATTTTATTCAATGTATTAATTATTTCAACTTTTTTTAGCTGCCCAAAGGGATTCAACAAGGATTGTCCTCTTCTTAACAAATATCCATTTTATTTAACATTTGAATCTGCTGATTGTTTCCAATATTTGACACAAAATGTCTTTTGGAATTCTTATACAAAGGGAGCGGTGCCCATTATAGTAGGAACAAAACTAAACAATCTAAAAGAAATTCTACCTCCCGGGTCTTTTCTGAGCAATGATTTTGAGACAGGAAGTAATTTAGGGAAATTAATATTAGTTGTCAATAATACTTGGGAAGATAAATATATTCATTTGCATAAATGGAGGAATGCATATGCCGTTAATAATGAGCATGGTTACTATGGCACAAGGTCTTATCATTACTGTAGAATATGTGAAGCTCTCAATTATAATGATGACCGCCCTAAGATTTATGATGATCTATCTGATTTTTTAAGCCCTTTGAAGAATTGTGCAGTAAAATAAACAAAACTAATAAGTTACTTGAAACCACCTCCTTGAAAATGATACATACCAAAATAATTTATTTATACAATAAATATCTATGTATTTACACTAAATAAAACTATTTGAATTTATACAATATAAGTAGATACAAAAAATATTAGGGATGTTTGAAATAATTACTTCCATCTATTATATTTATACAAAGGTGGCAAGCAGCCTACCATAGTATCGAATTCTTACATTCAAATTAGTCCAAAATAATTTTTAATCGTTTTGTCATATTTTGTTATGCAGTTAGGTAGAACCCTGATCAGAATGCAGAATATTTATCTGAGGTAGTAATTTTTTTTATAATTTAAATATAATAAACATGTTTTTGATATACGTTTTTATTTGAATTCCCCTTAATGATTTTTATCCTATAAAAAATATCAATAATTAACAATAAAACTAAAGAATTTATGAAAGCATACGCTGTTTTCCAGATCTCATTTGCTATTATAAAAAGGCAAAAAAAAACTAAAATATATTTTATACTACAATATAATAGTATAAAATGAAACAACAAAAAACAGTCTTATACTTTTATTGATGTAAATATAATGTGATAGTTTCAAATAATTTTAAGAGGTCTTCTACATTTCTGATCGCACTTTACATTAGAATATAGTTTATTTACAAAGTGTGAAATAAGTATTTAGTTATAAATTTGCAAAAAGAAGACCTTAAGATGTCTAATCAATAATATAAATAACGATTCAAGAATTTGCAACTTGCTTAAGAGGACCTTCTAAATACTGCGCTAGAGCATTTGCCTTTTCTTTCAATAAACCAAATCCAACGTTTTCTTTGGCATACAAACATAATAAAAGGTTCGCCACCTGTGTGATGACTAGTTTTCCATTTGAACAATCTATGAGAACAAGTTGCAGTCTATCTTCTTTAAAAGCGCTCCGTCCGTTTTTTTCATACGCAGTCCAAATGTTACTGGCTATAGCGGCTGTGACCCGCGCATCCTTATCGTTGTAACCGGAGTATGCCAATAATGCTCCCTCATGATTCAGCAGCCTAAAATAATAAACAGTAAAAAATGCTTATATAAAATTTATCATGCCTCTCTTGCGGAAACGAAAGGATTTTGTTAGATGTTATCAGAAGGATGTTGCATTAACAGATTTATTGTGAAACTGGATAAGTGTATTTCTATGGTCGTTATTTATTGGAATTTAAGCAATATGTTATATTAAAATATGTACTTAAAATGGACATCTTTGTATTTTGCACATTAAAAGCATTGTTAACTTTGTGCTATGGTAATATAACACTCTCCTTATCATTCATTGCTTACCTTATATAATACCACTTAAAAACACTACTTTTTGGCTACCGGATTCTACATTTGACCTGTTGGAATGTTTATTACGACACTGGTAGTCATGAAGTAGTGTTTTTAAGTGGTATTACACAAAGAAACAATGAATGATAAGGAGAGTATTGAATATGTATGACTTACAATGACATTGAGATTGAAAATTATCGCTTTGAGGAAGATGGTGAGTGGAAGTGAGCTAGTAGGTCTATGTAGGCAGTTTGACTGACTCAGTTTTGAGACATTTGTTATCACTTTGTGTTTGACTGTCGTGATATCTATCATCCGGGTGAAATGGTCATCTATTTAAAAATTTGCTAAAACCTTTAAAAAGTATAAATTTCAGACAAACATGATATATATCTCATTTTGGAATTAAGTCTTGGGGCCATTCGACAAAAACAAATTTGAAAATGGTTCAAAATCTGCAATATTCCATAGTTAAAAAAATTGTACCCAGTCATATATACCATCCAAGGGTCAATCCAAATTTGATATATAAACATTTAAAGTTGCTTCCGGTGCGTGGAATATTGTGGATGAGTATCATCGTTGAACAGCAAACTAGACAAAAATATCGAAATCTTCAAGTGCACAACTATGATACACAATTTACCCAAAACGAAGATTTGATAGTCCCAAAAATTAACAATAAATGTGGGAGTCGAACATTTCAATATATCGTTCCGAACATTTTTTATTTGTTGCCAACGGAGGTTAGAGGTCTAAATAAAATATGGAACAAAGGCAAAATAAAGGAATGGGTAAATGATCAAGAGTAATTTCTATGAAAATTGTAAAATAGTTTATATTTTTTTAAATTTTTTCTCTCTGTTTTGTGTGTATATTAAGTTAAAATAGATAAAAACAATAAAAAACTTATGTAAAAAAACTCCACCGACAAGACACATAAGGTGGCTTGGTGGGTCTCTGCAAAAAAACATTTAAAATATGTTTTATAATTGTTCTTTTAAATAAATGTATACAATTTATGTATATAAAAAAAAAAATCAAAATCGTTTAAGGTGCAGCAGTCAACTATCCTGAAAAACTCATCAAATCTGGATTCAGAGTTATAAAGCCGAATTAGGATGTTCATGCGGAGCTAGTTTCTCCATAAAATTGGACTTAACTGTACCAAAAAATTAAATTCATGATGTGGTATTTCTTAAAGTGGTATTACACAAAGTAAACAATGAATAAGGAGAGTATTATTAAAATTTCTACGTGAATGTGGTTGTCTGAGAAATTAAACATTGTAAATATGGTTGATAATCTAGAGTTAAATCAATGAAATACAATTTCTACAAAGAGTATAATTGGATTATTAAGGCCTTCCTGGCTCACAAGATGAATTTAACGAAAATTGTTTAACGAGATTAGTAGAGTCATGACTGGAAAAGTAGTGATTTTAATAAGCTCGCTCTTTAGTACTTAAAAATTTGATAAAGAATAACAATAAAAATAGGTTTTAATTTCAACAATAGTGCCACAACTCTAATTTTGAGAAATCACATGCTTCTAATGCAGGTATTTTTAGTAATATTTTTTCGTCAGGCTTATTTCAAAAAAATCCTTATTAAAAAAGTTTCCAAAAGTCCTATGAGATTTTATAAGAAGAGTGCAGGTAGATTCACTCCATTAATACTCTACGAATGTAAATGTAAAATATACTTTGTCTTACAGGGTATTTTCGATGCCTCCGGTATTTGCTTGACTCAAGACTTGAGTAAGGGCTTTTGGTTTTAACATAGTAGCGAGGAAATATAACAAATGCCCCTGAATTACAATCTTGTTCTTATTAAGTGATTATAATTTTTTTATTTTGTACGAAATTTGTCACTGACTAAAAACACCCAAAAACCATTGTCGTATCTATTGTCAGTTTGACATTTAGTTTTGATTTTCTTTATGGCGACATCTGTTAAAGTGACTAGAATAGAAAATGTGAGTAGGTACTTATTTACATAATTATTAATATCGTATGGCAAGACACCATTTTTATAGATCCCATAAATCGTTTGTTTGAATGTTTCTATCTACCCGAGTATATCGTAAACCAGGCAATAGCAATATATGTTCATCGAAAGATACCTAGAGGAATAACAAAAAACTTTGAATGCTGCAAAGGGAGAACATGGTTCGAAGACATGGCCTCGGTGACGTTATTTATGACAGAAGGACCTACAACCTGAGGACGAAGAGAACTGACCCCAGTAGTATACAAAGACGATAAGTTGGTGGCCAGAAAGTAGAAGAATGGTTCTATCCATATAGATATTAACGTTAAAGTTCTGTGGAAAGCCTCATTTTTTAGCTCACAGAATGTTTACAAAGTATCAATTTCATGTCTTTGTGTATTTTACAATCAAGATAATTCTACATTATTGCGGTATAGTGCTATTTTTATGTCCAAAGAAACCAAAATAATAAATAATAAAGTAAAAAATCTAAAATAATACCTAAATAAAAATCATTTTAATTTATCATCTAATCGAGGAGAAATATTCTCTAGTCCCTGGTGATAAAAAATAGACACTGTGACCAATAGCAACGACTGAAATGAATATTTAATCTTTCTAAAGTTGTAAGTGCCTACACAGTTTTACATTACAAGAGAACGGACGTGGAACGGACGACGCGAAACGCGGGTCCTGTTTCAAACGTCATTGTGCCGAGTTAACCTTGTCAACTGCGTCAGATTGTAACATTGCGCCCTTTTATTTGAGTTCTGAACACAACTGCCATCGAGTGTTACTATAATAAAATCTCTACTCTCCTGCGCCGATCTGAAGAAGTATATTTCATGGTTGTTTTGTTGTGGCTGACAAGAGTTAGTCTCTTCGTGCAGTGCTCCATCTGTTGAGTTAAAATACATTTGTGTGGTAATTCGTGCTGTTATTGTTAATTCTGTGCCCTGTAGAAGGAAATATATTTCATTTATATAAAAATGCCAGCCAGCGGTGCGGTTTATCAACCGACAACTGTGACATACGAACAACAGCCCAATGAGTCAAGATGGCATTGTCCCATGTCGTATTTTTCACAAAGGCTTACGAGTGGAATTAACAGGTCAAGATGCATCCTTTGGGGTACATTTGTTTTGGGGCTTATCGTTGTGGCTACAGGTATGTTTTATTTTATATTTTCATATTAATAATTCGCTATAATTTATCTTTTATATGCCTTATTTACACACTACTTTATACACAATACTCACTGTTTTTATGAGTTCACTTTGAATATTTAGTTAGACATATCTATTTATGACGCATGCCAATCGTTTTGCATGTATATTTATTTTTACAACAAAAAAAACACTCAATTCAAACGTATTATTCAAGTGTTAATATTACCCAAGATCTGATACCCAGGACGGATCACCTTGCCTTTATGGGATTAGTGATTAAGTTAACACCGCTTCAATTTGGTAAAGGTGCCAAAAATAAGAACCATTTTTAGAAAATACTACCTTCGTGTAACAAATCTATTTTTAAATAAGCGCAAGGCTGAGATACGCATTATCGATAAAATTAAGTGCATTGAGATGGTTTGGGCATGTAAACCGAATGAGTGAAGAAAGAACAGTAAAAAAATAAGGCGAATGTACAATAGTTGGAAATAAAAACAGGAAAACTTGACGTGATGAAATATTTTAAATGCTTGAAAGTATTCAGGTTAGGAGTTAGAATAATCGGCCATGACGAGATGCATGAATGTGGAAAAGGCGAAGAATGTTTTTCAAAGACAGGGTGGTGTGGCGTTTTATTCTCTCGGCCTACCCCTCCAGAGAAGCGGCGTGATGGTTAGTTAGTAAGTTTTGAGAGTTTAATCCCAATTTAATCAATAAAAAAACAATAACATATGCATCTCTCACAGTAGAGTAACAATAAAAAAGAAAAAAAGGTACAAGACTTGTTTTGCTCGTCGTCATGATGACTATTGCTCAAAAATACATGCGATTTCAATGCACATTCTGTATCGCAATAATACTCAAATTTTATCAAGGAAGTCTCAACATGGTTGGCCATTGGTGATGAGAAATAAGAATAGGTTAGAAGAACGACTGAAATAAGATAAAATAAAATTTGGAATTACCTAACGGAAATCTCGCTACGGCTTATGCAACACAGCTTATCATGTTCCTACTTCGGCTCCAACTTTATATGTTTTATAGACTATTGTGAGTATAATTGTAGTAACTATAATTTAATATACTTAATTCTTGAGTAAACATTCTCGCTTGTCAAAAATATATTAATTTATTTTGGTCAGCTGGTCGGTTAGATTGATCGCCACTCCCCCCTCCAGGTCATATTTACAATATCCTATGATCTGACCTGGGATTTCATACAAAAGTTCATGCTTTACATACGTTTTGTAGGCAACGTAAAATTAACTTCTGGATTTTAATTTCTGGTGATTTTATCAACCCGGTTGCCGATCTTTATAGTAATAACAATGGATTCTGTCAGTTCCATATAAACCCCCTTCATTCTGAGTTACGAGTAACACTAAGGAAGGTACAACATACTTACAGTACTGGATATAGGCAGTCAAAAGTTTATGACGCATAAATTTGTCCAATTGTTCCTGTCGAACTGGGGAGACAGAATTTGTCACAATGACTTTTGACTATATATGACTTTTGACTCCTTAAATGACGATCATTCGAAGACGATAAGGTCATCGTGACCAGTCGTCAATTAAATCAACAGGAGGAAGATTATATCAATTGAGTACCTGTTTTTTCAAAGTATATAAGTACTTATGTATTTTATTTTACACTTTTAAACATATTTTCTCACGTACATATTTTGTTTATAAATTAGTTAAATTAAAATTATTACCAAAACTATTTAATTGAAATGGAAAATTTCTTATCGCATTTTTTTGTGAAACTACATATCATATGTATTCATATTATGTATTGTATATCATATGTATTTTTTTTCGGTAAATGCTATTGACACGTCGAAAAATTTCATTTCAAATCTCCCCAATCCATAAATTAATATTATCTGAATTTCAAAAGAACGGATATATAATTTTGTACAAAGGCTCGGGTGTCTTCCAAGTTCTTACGACTCGTTCGTTTCTACAATTCGTTTCCACTTCCGAAGGTTATTTAACCTAATTCAATTTTCCTACCGGTTCCCTGCGGTGTAGAGTGTAAGGTGACCTTCCATTTTTTTGTTTCACTCCGCACTTCCTCCTACGGCGAGTATCGAAGAACGAAAGGTCGTTGTCTCGTTGTCTGCTCACCACTTGGCTACAGGCTGTACTCAACTTTATAGAGCCATTCTCAATCTGTTCACCGTCGTGACCCCCATCCTCACATCCCCAGTTTCACTCGCTGGCACAAATTGGTTTCTCTCATACCGGGGTAGCATTTTGTTTGATTTTGTATTTGTCTTCATCTCTGGGCACCATCTCCCACCGAAGATTGACTATTATCATTATCATGGAGGCTGTTCGGAATCTGCTGCCGAAATTGGGATGTGGTACTCTTTCCAAATGGATGACAGGCTCGGTCAGGAGGTTCTCTTTTTTACAGGTGTGTCTCTTAATCGGTTTTTACTGTATATCCTTAATAAATATGCTATATAATAAAATTGGTTGCTGTAGCTTTCCTTTAGGATAGTGACTGACCGGAGCCATTTCGTCGTAACGTAACACGTTACGATGCGAGCATTCGTATAGTCAGTACATCGAGCCGAGCGCTCAATCCATAGTGTCTGATGCTCGCCGCGAGCGATGTTACGACGAAATGCTCCGGTCAGTCACCACCCTTACAAATTTAAAATGTTTTGTCTTCGCCTGTTTTCGTCTTATGTATACTTACATATTTTTTATCACTACTCTCTGTACATATATTGGCATTCTTTTTTTTTCACCGCGGCCCCTAGTTTGAGAAACTCCGCTCCAAGGTGGCTAGGATGACTCATGCAAAGGTACTTACCGTAAAGAAGGATGTTTGAAAAAAAAAACGGTAGAATATATAGTGATCTCCATTAGAGTATTAACAGTATTTTTAACAAATATATGCTACAAAACTTTCTCAATCTATATAATGCATCTAATTAAATGTGATTTTTTTTAATGTATCGAAAAATACAATCACAAAATTATCACCAACAATCTATAAAAGTCGTTACTTTTCTACTATATTAACATAAGGCATTGTGTTTTTTTATGTTGCACTTTACAGTTGTTTGTCATGGACTTTCAATAATATGTTCTAAGAATTTTTATGGCTTTTTCATACACAGGTTTTTGCGATTATGCATCAAAATAATGCGCCTTTTTATACTATTCCGTGCTAAGAACACACCTAGTGTGTCCGTGTGTGCCATTCACTTACACGCGCAGCGCGTTCATGCCTGAATAACTACACGTGCAATGAAATAATGCACAATATAAATAATTTGATATATTGAGCAGCAATATGTTTTCATGGGTTTTTTTTAAATTAGCAACGAATGTGTTAAGTAAAAAAAAAACACTTTTATGTAAATTATGTATCGCTTCAATTCTGCAGATGTAGAAAAAGAGATCTAACTAACTAACCATCACGCCGCTTCCCCGCAGGGGTAGGCAGAGAGAATAGAACGCAACACCACTCTGTCTTTGCAAACATTCTTCGCCTCTTCCACGTTCATGCATCTCCTCATACATACCCACCGATTGTTACGACTCCTAACCTGAACACTTTCAAGTATTTGGCATACCTGAAAGAGATCTTTACAAATCAACTCGAGTTCTTCGTAATCATGCATTTTTAAAATATGTATTTCGAAAATTAAAGGGTACATTCTTTAGATGCACATAAATAATATTATAATTTGAGATACTATAGTTACGTACTTGAGAATCATGATGTGATGGAGTGGAGTTTGACTAGAAGACCATTACCAGACTCTTTCCTAAAACATGCCTATTATTCCGATCGTGACGTATTTGGCGGCCTTCGTCAACGACGTCAAACAATATTTGCATAGTTTTTTCACTACTGCTACTACTACTACTACCACCATCACGCCGTTTCCCTGCAGGGTAGGCAGAGGGGATGGAACGCCACACTTCTGTCCTGACATACACTCCTCGCTTCCTTCACATCCTACATGTCCTCCGATTACGCAGGCTTTTGACACCACCAAATTATGTTCTGATTGATCTGATCATGCCAAGTTTTTTCACGATGTTCTCTTTTGTAAATCTGCGATATATGCATATTTCTGAATACATTACATCTGTAAGAAGGTATAATATTCAAACTGTAATTTTATGGGCAGTATAAATAATTACGGTACCTACAGATTCCGAATCAAGCAAGTTTATTGATTATTTTATGACCCGGAAGAAGAGAGTTAAAGCGTCGATCAATTTAGGTATAATAAATTTCTCAATTTTAAAAATAATTCAACTCTACGTCCTAGATCGTGAACTCCACTTTCAATCACATACTTATGTATGAATATGAACAATTTTATAAAAGGTATAGAGATTTATTCAGATAATTTTCCTTTCACCATTTTCTGATCGTATTTACGTAGTATTTCCGCATTTCATATCAATTTTATACATGTACTTAAATAGGATGTATATTTATTGATTTGTTTAACTTAAGATCTGTTATTATGCCCCAACAGATAGCTTCGAAACCGGTCAGCAAATATGCCCTTCGCAAATTCCTGCCCATTGCAATAAAATAAACAGAACTGCTCCGTTTTGCTTTTATTCGGTAAATTTGCTCGTTTTTCAAATATGTATTCTTATTTACTCATAATTGTATTACTGTGTTTGAAAACACTATGGTAATTAAACATTCAAAGATGGAGAAAAAAAGAATACACATCCCTTAAATTCACCTTTCGGATAATTTTAGATATGAAGCATTTCTCGGCGGTTCTAGTGTTAAGCGAATTGAAAATCGATTGATTGATGTACATTTCGTTTTAATATTTTTTTACTTCATTTCACTAATTAATTATGATATTGTATAAATAAATTTTCAAATTTAAATTATTCATAAATTATGTGTACTTTTTTCCTCAATATTGTCAATCCATTTTGAAAAAAATATATATAATGTAGCAATCACGCAAATATACCGTGTGACTTTAGATGTGCCCTTTTGTGTTTTTGTTACTTAAAACTAAATCGCTACTTGTTACGCACTCGCGAAGGTACAGTACGAGTAATTGTACAAATTTTACGCTGAGAAGAGTGAAAGTTAGTTGGAAAGTGAAATTTCCGCGGTTTTTCGGTGACTTTACTAATCTACCTACGAGTACGTTCATGGTAAATGCGTTAAATAGGCGGAAACTTTCATTACTTTATTATTATACAATAAATCGTCTCATTTCTACATACAATGAAATTTTCTTTTTCAATTTTATGAATTCTAAAACCTTCCCCCTAAAGTCTTCTTGCGTCAATATATGTTTATATCACGAAAAAACTGGTTACTGGTTAAACATAATTTTTTATCGTTTATGGTGATTTCAAACTACAAATTTCCCGAAATTTATCTTGCAAAATTAATTTTATGAAATATTTAAAAGTTTATATTTATTTAAATGCAAATTAAAATACCGAATATTTTATGAAGTGATAAGGTAGATATACTACTTACTGGCTTAAATTATTCATGTGTTGATTTTTCGATATGGCAGATAAAACGTTTTAAAACGCAAATTAAAATTTGTAAACTGTTTATTCCAAGTAATCATCTTGTCATTCTGCATTTTAATTTAATGTAGTAACAATCCTTGCATAAATCAATAAGATAGTAAAAATATAGATAAATTTCATTCGAATAAGTACAAAAATAAATTCTGGTACTTATTTCACCCACCATTTCTTGAGTAAAGTCATAAAGTTTATTTAAAGCATTGATTCATAACTATTTGAGATTTTTAAAAAAAATCATGAATTTGACGTTAACCCAGAAAATAAAATAAAATAGCTTCGTTTTGCTTTATTACTTTACATAATATGGCACATTATTCCGTCAACTTATTCTCTTTCCCCAAAATAGTTTATTTATTTTTAATAATGCAAAAATCCCTTTCGTAGCGAGTAAACTTGTGGACTTTCACTAGGACTTTTTCTTGCTGAAGATTTAAGAATTTGTTGGTATAATTTCTACAGTTAAGTATATAGTTATAGGGCTATTAAATGTATGCTAGCTATTGTAGAAACTCTTCATGCTGCTATTTATGACCTTCCTTCATAATATTATAGTTCCCGATGAACAGACAGCCCCCTAGTAACACAAACACCCCATTACATGTTACACACTGACCTTTTTCTTCGTGTTTTATGGCCCCTAAATACTCGCGTGATATTTATCTTGGTACTCCCCGTCCGCTGAGACCTCCCTCTCACGAGTCACAAGTGACTGTTTATTTTGACGCATGCACTATTTTTCAAGTAAATAGACAATAAAACAGCTTGAACCATTTTAATTTATTTATACTGCTGTAGAACTTTCCCATGCATTTTCCTTTCAGAATTTCGATCTGATAAATTGTATGTGTTTAGTAAGTATATTTACACTAGAACTGGCAAGAGCTCATAAGGTAGTTTATTTGAACATGCTTTTAGTTTTTTATGTTGAAGATTTAAAAAAAATGTATATTTCTGAGTGCGGAGTTGAAATAATGGCAATTATAAATATTAGTGGTATGATCAATATTAAAATAATATCTAAATAATAAATAACCATCCTGCCCCTTCACTCTTGATACACAGAGGTAAAGATCCCACGAATCTATTTTTCACTCTTTTTTCGTGTTATCCAAAACCATTCTTCTTAACGTATATAAACATTGATTGTTCTGACTTTTGACACGTATTTTAAACTGGGTAGAATATATTTTGAACCGGAATAAGATAAGGCAGTAGGAACATTTCCATAAGTTAGTATATCCACGAAGATTATTTCATTTTTCCTTATTTAGGCAGTTGCTTATGTAAATGTATTCAACGATTTGTACATATGAACTCGCCTTAGAGAATAGCGGTGTTAAAATTGTTTGCTGACTGTTTAAGTTACAGAATAAATATTATAGGATCGTTTAACAATGGCGGCTAATAACGTTTACATACTTATTATTACGACTTACTTATGTGCCTAATGAAATCGAACGCAGTCAAACTGTTTTAATATGGACGTAATTAGAGCGCGTCTCGTAAAAGATTGTTTTCATTTGATTATATTAATAATTATTTGCGTGTTGTTGTTAAATCTCTTTTGACGAAGTTTCTTATGATTAATCTCATACTATCAAGATTCGGTTTTCTAGACCATAATGGTGACTCACTCATTCGATCAACATGCAATTCTATAGAAATTTGAACCGTCTAAACTTTGATCGGTTCCGTTGAGGCAAAAAAGCCACTTAACTATCAGACAATGTTAAACGTGATGTAAAAAAGTCATAGATATTTTAAGACCTATGTAATTCGTTATGTAGTTGGAAATCGCTGCTTTGGTTAAAATGTTTAAACAGACGGTTTCCATGTTTGGCAATAACGCTATTATGTTAACTGCCTTCTGAAATTAGATGACTAATGGAATTATAATGAGTCCTTACCTAACTTATGGCTTTCATTTTACGAGGTCTATAATTATTTAGATTTTTCATACTACCATTTTATTTAAAAGTATTGAAATCTGAATAAATCGTCTATGTATCATCGAGTTAAAAAACACTTTAAGATTTTAAATAAATTCGTAATAAATATTCGATTGCATATTTTTCAGCTATTTTAAAAGTTAACGTATAAATTTTAGAAATTCGTACGTCACACTTTACATGAATTTAAATGTATTTAGGCGCTTAAGCAATATTTTATGTTGTATAAGGTACTACACTAAATACTTTTAACACATGTTGAACAATAATTGAAATGTAACCGCTTCCTTAAAATAATGTGAAATATACTTTTACGCAACATTCACTTAAAAAAATAGTATTTTAACTGTTAACATACACGAAGAAATCTGCAATTCGCCTATTATAAATTATAAGTTTTTTTAGGAAAAAAGATCAGTTATGAATATGTTCTACACACATTTTTATTAAAAAAGAGAAATATTAGTGTTTTTATTATTTACAGAAATATTTCACTTTCATACTATTTATGTGAGCCTAAGCGGTTCATTATTAGAAATATGTATCAAATGGTGGTAGAGTGGGTTCGAACCGAGAAACTCTGACTTAAGAGTCCGCGACACTAACCACGGGACCACCACGGGTGATAGGACCTTTTTACACATATGTAAAAAACATTATGTTCGAAAAATTACCATAAATTTTAAGTTTAATTTTACTTGGAATTTTACAATTTTCACGTTTTCTTTACAATCCGAAGTATTTAAACAGAATATTTTTGAAGGTTCTTAATCCGTATATTCAGGGCCACGTGTTTTGTTCAGGTTAGTAATATCCTTCTAGTGACATATGTTAGAAAAATCTTAATATAGTATTGCTCTGACTGTTTTTTTTTACATTTTTGATATCTCAACATAGATGAAGAAAATATTGATGTCTCGATATTACATTACAACAGTCTGGCTTGAAACATGTTATAGTCTTTTTAAGTGATCACTTTACACACGTGTACCATTCACCATTGTACTCACGATTGACAGCCACACTACTTAATGTTTTGGAATTCATACATGTATCATATAGATCTCGCGTCGCTCCATCTGTGAGTTCGTGGCAGTATCTATGGTTGATTTAAGATGTTTTTTTTACGCTCAAAGTATGACTCAACGCAGACTTGTATATTTGTACGAGTCATCCGTGGCAAATGTGTTGGTGGAACTTTATATGGCTGAAATTCAATCCTTTATTTCTTTACGAATTTAAAAATGAATATATAGCATGTTACCGATTGTGTTGTGATTTTTATATCAATTTTCTTTTGTCTACAACAATGAACTTGTATTGTGCAACGAAAAATCATCGTAAACGTTTCGTGTCTAATGCCTTCGAATCGTTTTCTTTCTGCGCATAGTACAGTACAAGGCTCGGAGCGTACAAGATCCATTTTTGTGCGCCACATATCGTGAACTGGTTCTATTACCTCATGCTGATTAATCATTACCAACTGCCTACCTTAGTATTGCTTCATTTTACGCCAAATTAACTTTGAATACTTACTTTATTACACCAGCGCCTGCCGCAAAAGATTCAATGCCTTGGCATCCTCGCTGTTGGGTGCTTAATTTGAATATATGTATATATAAATGAGAAATTAAATTAGCAAATAAACATACTAAAAATATAAGACAAGTAATTACAAACCGCCTCCGCCTCCGTAGTGTAATGGTCAGCACGCTCGGCTACCGTTCTGGAGGTCCCGGGTTCGATTCCCAAGGGGGGTAAAATAAATATAAGTGATTTTTTCACTGTAATATTTATTCAATATTACCATGGACTAGTACCTGAAGCGGAGGGCTGATCACCTTTCCTTCATGTGTAAACGATTAAGATAACACTGCGTTAATATGACACAGTGCCCTATGCACCATTGGGGTGCGGATAAGGGTTTTATTATTATTATTATTAATTACAAACCCTATGTTTTGTGCAATTTTGTGGAATTCGTTATTTGTTATTTATTTTATTTTTAGATTTCTTGCATATAATTAACACACAACTGTATAAAGATTTTTTTTAATGTACCTCAAATCAGATGTTATTGGTTTTTGCTGTGTCCTGTAAAAAAGGTTTCGTAACATGTGTGGTTTTTGTCCCAAAGTCTTAGATTTGGGTATTTTTTTGTTTGTTTTTGAGCTTAAATATTTCTTTCTAGCGTATATCTAAATCATCAGGGTTTTCACTAATCGTGAATAATTTATTAACATACTGTATGATTAAGGCAACCTATGTTTTTGGATAATCCAAGTACTCGGTGTTTTCATCTTAAATGAATGAGGAGTTTTATAATGTTTAAAAAAATAAAATACTTTGAGTTCATCAAGTACTCCTTAACAACGCTTAGAATTAGGGGCTTTTTTAATACATACTCGAAAAACATTGGATGACGTCATACGATCAGTTTTTTTTTGTGTTGTTGCGAAATCTGCGTTTTAATGAGACTTTACACTTACCTACAACATTTTACTGCTAATATCTCGCATTTATATTTTATATGTTTTTAATAATAAAAGGAATACTCAATTATGCTTTTTAATCAGATTTGATTTGAATTAATATACAAATCAATGGATTTAAATCAACTGAGAATAACTAATACTGATTTTCAATGCTCACATGACAATCTTTTAAGGATTTCCAACAGAAGACACTGCCCGGTATTTCATGGTAGGTAGCTAATAAAATTGCAATATGGCCTTTTGAATTTTCCTTTGGCTGATGTCGCATTATTGTGAGTGGGTACTGGTAGGAAAACATCCACCTGTTTGGCTTTCTAGCGAGAACTTTTCCACATTTGGTATCAAAAATAATAACACGTACGCATCTCGTCTCAATAAAGTACACGCGTTTTCCTTGGCATTCTTCTCATACCGACTGTTGGCGCGGTAGTTATGCCCAGCTTCATTCATATAGGGTGTTTCATATTATTGCCTTAAAATGTATGTGATTTTCTTCCTACTCTAACTAATGGGATGTTTGCAAGAGTCTTAGTTTACCATCTCTCACAAAAGATGGTGGAAATTGTGTTTTAAAAATACAAATCCCTCAAATTGACATTTTAAAATGCAAGCACGGGTCTTCGGCGATCAATCCAGTGAACGGATGGTCACTGTCTTCCATTTTTGAGGTCCCTATTTTTTTAGAGGGTGTTTACCCTTCTGTTTAGAAGGAATTATATTTCCAAACACGGGATTCGTGGCGTGAAGCTTTATCCGTTGGAAGTGTTTTTTACTTACAGACCCGGGACTCTTAGCATGAATGGTAATATCGAATGAATGTACCATGAAAGGTAATGGTAATATCGCGGTAATATCTCTGTTCTGAGTGATAAAAATAATATCCTTAAAAAGTAAAAAAAATGCAAGGTCAAAATTGTTCAAAAACGAGATAATTCTTTCTTTTACAAGAGGAAGAAGATAGAAAACAGCAGGATGAAAACGAACAAGACGTCAAACACTGGCATCCGAGAATAATTTTTACCCATCGTTACCATCATCACTCAAATTTATTTTTATTAAATCAGTACATTAAAGTGAGGTTTTTTTTAACGAAGGGTGGAATGAAAAATACGTTTTTTTTTTGTAAATTACCTAGTGAAACACCCGGTACTCGTCCAAGTAAGAATTTGCATGGCCGTGCCTCAAGTAGACATTTTACTAATATACCCCACCGCCTGTCTTGCCAAGTACGTCGTTATTGAGCTTTACACTGATTGACACGGCATTCCGCGAAATATTATTCATGACATTTTTCTCGGAATATGAAATTTGGCCCATTTGTAACGGGTTGCGTCCTTGACTCGACGCGTTAGAATTTCTAATAGATGTACCTGAATCACTTATTATGGCCACTGTATTAATACACTTTCAGGCTTCATCGCCAACCAGTTTTTAAACGAGTTGTAGAAGTATGACCAAATGCAACTCGCATTGAAATGTAATTTTAAATATTAATTATATACGTGATGCACACATATCGATACTTGACCACCAAAATATCTCTAAAGACAATATTTTATGTATTTTACTGTACTAAAATTTCATATTATCTTCGTTTTAAAAGATACTACGTCTCTGTTTAAACATATATTATACATAGATATCTCTATAAGATGATTAAAGAAAACACTTGTTTTTTACCACTTGAGTTTTATTATAGACTACATGTTTCAGAAGTTAAACTTCCATCATTCAGGTCTGTATACAGACCTGAATGATGGAAGTTTAACTTCTGAAACACGTAGAGTCTATAATAAAACTCAAGTGGTAAAAAACAAGTGTTTTCTTTAATCATTGTAACATGTCTTACCACAAAGTTAATGCCGAAACAATAAATAAAATCTCTATAAGATATTGAATAAATTTTACATATTGCGGAAAACAACGTTTTATATATTTATGAACGCTTAAACATTAAAATTCAAAATAATTATACGAGATTATTCTTCTCCCTTATTAGATCCAAACGGTCCTTTTCGGCAGTTTAATCATGATCGTCAATCATAATAAAGGTAATATGATAAATGAAATGATGTGACAAGTGTCTCGAATCGAATCCAGATCTTAAGAACATCAAAATATAATGATCTTAAGTTGACACTCCCATTAGGAATTCATTAAGATTGAAATATTATTAAGGTAATGAGATAATATCAGTGGTATGTACCTACATTATTCATCACGATGTATTATTTATATATTTTGTATATCAGTGCTTAGATATTTATAGTCATTCATATACGGATATAATCACAATCATTACCTGTTTTTTGATTACAATTATAATTGACTTTTAATATAATTTAATAATATTATGCCTCATTTTCTACAAGAGGCTAATGCACTAGGCCACAGGCTCTCAACCTTTTTTGGTCTAACGCCTCCGTCCTAAAATTTCTCGTCGACGAGGAGAGGAAATTCCCAGAATGTCTCCTTATACGGAGGGGGTCTCCCCCCTAAAAATCTCACATTCCGTTGGGAACCCATGCACCAGACACGTATACTTTGTTTCCCTTCGTCTTGTGACTAGACGAAGGGAAACAAAGTATACGTATTATTTAAAATTAAAATAATTCATTGTGCGTATTTAAAAATATTTCCATTTTAGTTTCGTACGTAATATTATACCGTTGATTATAATTCTTCTCAGATTTTTCAAACGAAATTCCAGAAGCGTAAATAATCCAATAACTAACACTGCAAAACAACAGAAAGGATGGGGAGGGAAGGTACAAAAAGTATAACTCAATTGTTCGAATATCCGAAACAATTGAAAATAAATGTTTCTCAAATTCATTTTGGAATTGACGAAAATTGAACCCGGGACCCCAGCTTTGTAATCGACCAGTTTCGATAAAATCACTGCCTCGTCTAACATACCTATTCGTACATACTATTTTAATAATGGTATATTGATTTTTTTTCCTATAAGTATGTACGAATACAACATTCGACTCTATCGATATAATTTTGTTTTCTTGGCTCGCTTATTTTCACAGCTGGGTCGTTCATATCAATACAAGTACGCCGGTCCTCCCATTTTATATAGGTAAAAGCACAATTTATTAATGCATTCCCAAGGCGAGAAAGCACGAACCGTGCGGCATTGCAGATGTATTTCATTAGATGTATACACTTGAATTTATCGCAATAGTGTGTCTGCGATTTCATTGCATCAATTTTAAATTGAAAGAGTTGTATCAGGTAAACGAGATATTGGTGTCCATCGCCCACGCTGGTACTTTTGCTCTATTCAACTTCCCACTTCATTGAATATGGTACACCTTGCTTTGTTACTGGAGAGTCACAACTCGAATCCCTTTCATGACGACAAACTGCATATTTATTTTCTGGTACATACACACAAAAAAATACGTTACGGAAAAATTAATGCTTCGTTACAAAAACCTTTTTTAGGAGACATTAACCAAATATTTATGTCATCATATTACAAAATGTAACATATTTTTAAGAGTGTCAAAAGTGAAGACTCTAAGGAGCATATCTGGCAAGAATCTACGAGATGGAATAAGGAACACCAGGAAAAGAGAAATATGCGAGATCCAAGACGACGTTAGGTGGGAAAGACATCGAAGAAGACAATGGTATGCGCATGTGAGGACAATGGAACCATCCAGACTCCCCTACATTGCAAACCAACCGGCCAACCCCGCTGGGAATCAACATTGCAGGAGGCTAATCCATCTTAAAAACATGCCGCAAGGCCTTCACCAAGAAGAAGACACATATTTATGGTTTTCCCGAGGTCTTTAATTTAAGACGATAGTACTGTTGTAAGTTAGCAAAATCCCGAACGTTTTCTTATTACACACTTGGTTTTAAAAATAGATTTTGAATTCGTTTGATGGCGAATTTTATGTTCAATTGGAACTTCGATTATAAAAATATAGCACGTAATTATTTTTTTGACCCTATTAGCGTAGTTTCTGGTGTCAAAATACCAGTCCTTTTCTGCACCTTTGTAAAATTTGACATTCTTTCCCTATCATTACGCCGAGCTATCGTCGCGCTGTATGCGAGCCCACGTAGGTACCTACCAGCAGTGCTGCAGTGCTGCAGCGCTGCTGGTAGCCTTACCTACGCCGCACCCTGATCTGCTTTGTGTTCACCGAATCCTACAAGAGAGCCATGCAATGGGTTACTCGCTCTCAAGGATCGGTAGTCGAGTGGGACGACTCGGCATTTTGCATTCAGCATTCCTTATTCTAACGATCTGTTCGTTATCCTACTCGATTCATTCGTTATTCTAACGATATATTTTTTTTTGGTATATTTATATGAGTCACAATTTGAACAAGTCAGTTTAAAGATAAATTTTCAATAGATTTATATTATCCACTGACACTTCGTGATGGAATTGCATTTTTAATTTATTATTAGATTAAAACCAATATTTTTAGCTTTTCCACTTTTTTATTTGACCAGCGACCGGGTTTCGTCGTTACCGACATCATCAGACTGGTCATCATCACCATCATCACCAGTCTGATGATGTCGGTAACGACGAAACCCGGTCGCTGGTCAAATAAAAAAGTGGAAAAGCTAAAAATATTGGTTTTAATCTAATAATAAATTATAAATTTTCAATATTACGAAATACCCGTAAACTCATCTTTATACTGTAGTTCGATCCTAGGTATCGAACTGATTTTTTTTTCACGTGTGTTGCGTGCTGGTTGTCAATGTTCAATGATCGAGAGAATAAAATGATATTTTCTCGTCGAATATTGGTCAGAAGTCGGAAATATGTTAATTAATTGGATTGAAATGTATGATCACACTCATTTTCAACAATAATTAAAGTTAAAACGTTTTTGGACAGTTGACTATTTTTTTTTCAAATTCAAGGTCTGGCCATGCGTAAAGAGATATAATCCTAAACCGCTGACCAATACAAAAGCACCAAGATATAGATATAAAGCAATTTCTCTTAGCGTTAGGTACTCATAAAAATTGTCTTTCGAAATATCATTCAACATAATGATTCGCTATCAGTCGCTATATAGAAAAGATACATTTGCTTTGTTGAATTTTCTTCTCTATGTGTCATGTCAGGTCCCCGTGACGTCGTTGAGAGTAATTGTCCTTGTCTTTGTTGAATATGGTACGTTGGTTTTCAAGCAGATGGGGTCATAGTGACGATAATTTACTACAAGAATTATGATTTTTATCGACGGGTGTTGGATACAAGATATGCTCAATCTTTTTTTCCACGGATTTTTCGTTTAACTGATAAATATTTTTAACATGTTCACAGAATACACGCATACTTTTTTATTATTCTAAGGCTTCCATTGCTTATTTGCGATCAAAACGGTAAAGTTGTGTTGAAGCAGGCGTTTTTATCTTCCCGTTCTCCCGTTTATTTTCCTGTTGATACATCACGTATCAGTTTGCGGAAATAAAACTTGTTTATAAGTTTACTCCATCTGGAGAATTGTTTACGTTCGGGGTTTTTATTTGATATTGATTCATCTTTTTTCTTTTCATGTATGTGAACAATTCGTACATAATAAACACCCTTGTTGTATTTCGGCGTTTTTTAATGTTGCAACTCTGAAGAAAAATATTTATCTGCCCTTAACTGGTATCTTAAAAAAACATGAAGCAAAATTTAATTCATATTTATTACATTAAAGGTATCACTGCACTACCCAAATGTGCTCTGTGTATCATTACATACACTATAAATATGATGCAAAAGGAATATTGGGTTTATTATACAAAATATTTTTAACAACAGACTAAAAACAGACAAAACGCGTATTCCTGTCATATTACGCGTCTTTAACCTCGTTTTCTGTAAAATTTCGGATTTTTTTTGTGTAAATATCGCGTTTATTTGACATTTTCATTGAGAAAAACGATATTTTCCATCTAATATCGGCCAGGAAAAAAATAAGTTAAATGAATAGCAATTAATCGTAATAATAATAAATTTGGATAATGTATATAGCGCCTTTTTCGTAAATTACTACAAGGGTGCTTATTATATGTGCATTAATAACTAGAAAATGTTGACGTGACGTTTCTGGAACTTACAAAAACATAGAAAAAGAGCAAAAATTATGGAGTAAAAAAATTGGAAATTTCGTAAACATAACGTAACGTATTGCGTTTATATTAATTTTAAGCATTTGGGGGTACACAGCGACGATAACTTGCTCGAAAAATAATGATTGAAGGTTGAACTCTTTTTATTTGACTCACAAGGTCAAACTTTTAATTGGAATTTGAATGAAAGTGCTCACTTTTTAATTTTATTTGATACAATATTTTGTTTACCATGAAAGACATTTCTGTTGTGTATTGACGAACCGCATTCAAATATTATAAATTAAAATTTCTTTGGATAGATTTTTAGTACAATCTCTAAAATGGAATTTTCGTTATTTTGGTGAACATTCCTTAACCACAAAAATGCGGTTAGAACCCTCGCTCGTTTTGTTTTATATGCCTACTTACATAATACATACCTAGTATTCCCCCACTCTTTTCTGTGTGAAGATCGTGGTTTACTCTCGCACGTGTATATTCCAAGGCTGCTGCTTTATTACACAGACCTTTTGTTATATTAAAAAGTAATTATTCCAGAAACGCAGAGTGCTGTCATGCTCTTGTCTTGCGGCTGTCTTATTTCACTCAAGATAGTTCCGATTTGAGAAGAAGGGTTACTTGAAATCCGAAGGCATTCCATCAACGTTGTTCGTTGTTTGGGAGTAGTTAGAAATTATGTTGTCATGCGGTGCGTTTTATTATAACATTCAATCAATGGGTGCTCTGGTACTCGAGTGACAAGAGTCTATCCTTTTTTACATCCAAAAGTCAATTTCACACAAGTTTCAACGATAAAGTGTACTTTGTATAAAATAATAAACTTTAATTTTTTCAATCACAAGACAATCGGCACTATTCATACGCCCTGAGCAAAATGAAAAACATGGCGGACGTCACGAATCGGAACACAGAGCCAAAGTACGCCACTCCGCCACATGGCAACAGCCTAACTCAAAAGAAGCTTTAATATGAATCAATGGAAATGTTATTATTAAAATTTGTTTTTCCCTTTCACTGCCTATACTGGGGCACTTGCAGATAATTTGGTGGTGGTTTTACAAACTTGCGTTATTTAGATTTGCACGCACAGGGACATTGAAAACTTTTAAATATAAATTCACATTATTTTGTTTCACATTTTTTTATAAATTTCGCAACTTTGTTCATAAAACATACAAAAAATGCTTTGCGATCTCTCGCAGGTCTGTCAGGAAGCTTAAATGCTTCTGTATCATATCTGGGAATGCGATGGGACAGCTTTCAATAAAAAATGGAAATATTAAATAATAATTCATAAAGTAAATGTACGAAGTTCATAAATATTATAGATTATGGTTTGTAATCCTATCTTTTGGAGGATAAACTATTTATAAATACCCACAGTTTCATTGAATCAATTTGAGTCACCAGGAAGTAGCAGTTGGACTCGACTATTTTATGAATGTGCTAGGCGTAAGATGACATTTCCGAAAACGTTCACATATAGTATTCTTTGTGTGACTTCTACGGCAGTAAATTAGGATCTTCCTCGATTTGATTTATCGTTATTCTATGTACATCCGCCACTACACTGAACAAAGCACGGCCTGCGTATATCCAATACTTATTATTTTTATTTAACAATACTTTTCATTGATATTCTTTATCCATTCTGAATGCTTGAAAGATGGCACCCGCATTTGAATTTAAGACAAACGTAAAAGCTTAAGATGGTAGGTTGATCGCTTTATAAATGAAGTCACCTACTGATGTCATAAAATACTTTGTCTCCGGGAAGAAAATTAACTGTCAAAACAATGAATAAATACGTCCCTAGACTTGAATCTTTGATCTCTTGGAAGTAAAATGAGTTTTGAATTAAATAATTTTCTACTTTCCCGTGGGTTGCAGATGTCAGGTAATCGGTGTAAAATAAAAGTACATATCAAATTCTAGGTAACGAGCAAAATATCCTAAAACCTTTTAATCAAACGTCATAATTCGACTTTTTTTTCGTTCATACAATAATTTTTGTGTAGGTACCATAAATATTTTTCATAAACATAAAATGTCCTTTCGGTGATTGCGATAGTATTGGAGTTTAGTGGGAGTCTCAGAATTGTGAAATAGTGTTCTCAGGACAGCCACCGCGTACACTATTTGCTACTTGGGGAAGTACGTGCATTCATGATTAAATTTTAATATTATCGTGAGCAAACCTGCCACGTGAACTGGGCCTCGGATACACAAAGGCTAATCTATTTTTATGAACGTATCGACTTCCAGCTTGGCATTTGCTATTAACCTTACGGATAAAAAAAATTCTTGAATAATGCCGGCGTACTTTACTAAACAATTTCATAAGAAAACCACAGAGAAATGTTAAATTTTTTGTTTGATTTCAATAATATTTCATGTATTATATTATTTCTATTTCATTCGATTCACACGCCCGATGAAGCTTTTATAGAAATTTCAATTATGTAAATCTAAAACACAATAATTTCATTTCATTTATTGATTCGGCAGTCACTTTGTGACTTTAATTTAAGTTGTACTTTAATTATAAATGGATAGATTTTGATTAAAGTTTTACTTAGAAAATGATGCGGAATGCATCGAAACACGTGTCACAATAGATTTTAAGAATCATTGGTATTTACTAATTAAAATTTAAATCACAATAATTTAACTAAAAAAATGGCTCTCAAGAGTACAAATGAAGTGGATTTTTTTATTATCGTTCAAAATGCTGTACATCAGACGGATTCGGATCTCACCCGTTTTTTTACATAATGATTTTTAAACAACGATCTCTTCAATCGTTTTGACTATTGTGAAACTTTTTTGTTTCGTACAAAATAAAATGCATCGTTAACTGTAGCGTTCGACTTTTCATTCAGAGAATGGCGCTTCGTTATCCACATGACTGACAGGCCGTCGTATTTTGGAATCTGCAGGAAGCTCGCGCCATTTGTGGTTTGTAACACTGCCTACTATTACAGTACGATTATCATTTACATACAATCGATTCCGGTGTGAGGCGGTTGCCGAACCGAGCTGACACGCAGCTGGTCGATTTGGTCTCACTTCTCCGTCTTCAGAGTCTAGTCATCTCTATATGGACCTGACCGACAACTGACAGAGAAAAGAGTCTCGTGAATTTTAGTAACGTTACATATTTTTGTCTGATAAAATTATTACAATAAAGATATAAGTGCGACATCTTGAACGTTTGTGGCTTGTCGTATGAAGTATTATTCAATTTTTCGTCTTTACTTTTTTCACTCCCGCTTTTATATGTTTATGGTAAGTAGGTAGCTCTATAATTTTTTTATTTTTTTTTAAAGTTATTTCTATGCAAAACTGGTAAAAGCTCGTTTTAACGAATCGTTTGATATATAATGATAAATTTAACAAAAACTTTTTTTGGACTTGCTCCCGTTTTATACTGGAGAGTTGATTTGATAGACTATTTTTCATGAATAATTTAGGGTAATCCGAAATGGTCACTGTTTTATTATTCTCTTAAAATCTTATAAACATTTCATCATAAAAGGTATGTCGGCCAAAAGGGGGTGAGTGACAAGCCGCTACTTTTCACGAGACGTATTCATAGCGCTATACGCTATTAAGTAGTTATGTCCCTATACTATTCAATCATAATATTACATAGAATACAGCCTTGGCAGTACGTTAATGTAAACGACTACCTAGAAAAGTTAAAGCGCCTCAAATGCGTCTCCAGAACAGTAGCGATTTGTCACTTATGCCCTTTTGGCTGAGGATTGTCGATACGCGAAGAAATTAATATTACTTCCAGACCTCTTTAAATTATTGAGCCATTACTGTTAATTTATTCACGCCGGAATAGCATCTTGCATATTTTTTTATTTGCATTAATAATCGCTTTGTAATTAAGTTACATCACGATATGATATATCTTAAGATATAGCTCAATAAGTTATTTTCCTACAACATTTTGAGTGTGTCCAAATACTTGTTCACAAATCTGGATTATCTCCAATTATAGGAGTTATTTTTCTATAGGAGTTATAATACTATCCTGTTTAAACCTATCTTTTATATAAATCCAGGTATAGGTAATACACACTATCATTAATACCTTGTTTTATGGTATAACACCGAAAACAAATTGACAAATAAATTTTCATGTTTTCAGTAAATTTTATTATGATTTTATTACTTGTAAAAGATGGACGCCTCTGCGAAATGATAATACCAGTAGCATAGTTTGTTGCCGAGAACTAGACTCCACTCACATCGAAATGTCAAAAGTGGTGCAGTAAAAGCATTCCTACACGTGACGTCACAATGCAATGCATTTTGCGATTTTTAAGTTGCACTCGTTTTTAGACTTAGATACTCCTAATCTAAATATTTTATTATCTAACATTAAAATGATGGGAGGAACAGAAAAAAAAATACATGGATTAATTTTTTGTTGTTGTTACAGTTTTATTACTTTTTCAAAATACAAAAACCGCATTCGATATACGTAAAGTGAGGAAACACCAGTTTTTTGTTGGTATTATTGATATTACTGGTTTAGAGTGTAAAATGCAAACTCCCCCGTGTTTCTTTAAGTGGAGCTGATTTACACTTAAGAATATCGATTTTTATAGTTATTCTTATTTCTAGGTCGGTGTTTCTCAACCTTTTACTCCAACGCCTTCTTGAATTTGACGATAGGTTCAACATTACTTGATCAGTGCAGAGAAATAGAGCGTTGAGTGTAGACAAAATGATAAATCGTTAAAATACTTCAATGTAACAACAAATAAACATGAATCGTCAGTATTTTTTTTAATGAAAATATCAGAGAATGAAAATAGTTGAAATTCAAAATGGAACAGTAAATAAATATTTTTGGTTACTAGATCAGGTTATGATTGGCTTTTTAAACGTCAATTTGTACTGTTTTAGATAATAACTATTATCAGTTAAATTTATTACTTTGTATTGGATACGACCATTTATTATGATCATGATAGGAATTCGATCAAGGTACATACTACTAGAGTAATACTATGGTATATAATATATGTAATATTATATGTAATAATTTTATAAATTGTTTTCGTAAGACGGGATATTTTATATTTTAGAAATTGTAAACTACAATCGATGCCGAGACTAGGAGACGTACATTACAATTTTGAAAATGGCTCTATCCAGATTTAGATGTACATTAGAATTTTGAAAATGGCTGTATCTAGATTTAGACGTACATTACAGTTTTGAAAATGGCTGTATCCAGATTTAGACGCATATTACAGTTTTGAAAATGGCTGTATCCAGATTTAGACGTACATTACAGTTTTGAAAATGGCTGTATCCAGATTTAGACGCATATTACAGTTTTGAAAATGGCTGTATCCAGATTTAGACGTACATTACAGTTTTGAAAATGACTTTATCCAGATTTAGACATACATTACAGTTTTGAGAATGACTGTATCCAGATTTAGACATGCATTACAGTTTTTAATAGATTTATATTATCCACTGACACTTCGTGATGGAATTGCATTTTTAATATATTATTAGATTAAAACTAATATTTTTTAGCTTTTCCACTTTTTTATTTGACCAGCGACCGGGTTTCGTCGTTACCGACATCATCAGACTGGTGACTGGCAGACCAGTCTGATGATGTCGGTAACTACGAAACCCGGTCGCTGGTCAAATAAAAAAGTGGAAAAGCTAAAAAAAAATATTGGTTTTAATCTAATAATATATTATACATTACAGTTTTGAAAATGGTTGTATCCAGATTTAGACGTACATTACAGTTTTGAAAATGGCTGTATCCAGATTTAGACGTACATTACAGTTTTGAAAATGGCTGTATCCAGATTTCTGACAACACAGTTTACCTGAACATGTTGAAAACGCGTTGGCATACTGCTTTCAAATTCTAGTCTGATTTTCCTCGCGTAGGAGTGTACTCCGGAGATTATGTTATACTTCCATTGTTGGCCAACATTTTCTTATCGACTTACCTTAATTCCATTCAACTTGTGGGAGGAGATTGGGACATTTTTACTGTCGCAGTAATTGACTTACGAATGCTATTTCCTGTTTTCAATGCTGCTTTATTTAAATTTAGTTACATAAAATTGAATTGTTATTTTCCTGAGCATATTTATCGAGTGACACAGCTTTTATTATTATTACAGTAAAACCTCGATATAGTGGACCTCTATTTGACGGACTTCGGATATAACGGACAAAAAATCCGGTCAAATGTAAAAAACAAACGTCCTGTTATTATAAATGCTTAAATTCAAGTGTTGCCGCATGTAAACAATTTTTAACGGTGATAATCACGTCATCGTCTACCACTAGAATTTGAGACATAATGCTGTCCTGTTCGTAGACTGCACCTAGCCGGAGCAACAACTGTGCCAAAAATGTATCTAAGTTTTTTTTTTAAACTTATTTTTATATAACGGACTCTTAGCTTCAACGGACACCCTCTCCCCCCAATCTGTCCGTTATGTTGAGGTTTTTCTGTATCTTCTTTTATTGTTAAGGTAGACAGACTATACCATATTTCCCCGACCGCAAGCTAGGATGCTCGTCAGCGAGTAACACATAGTTGCACAAATATATTAGTTGTATTTATGTTGTTTGCCTAAGTTGTGAAACTTGATGAATTGACTCAATTATTGTCAATGTCATATTCCATTTGATTTATGATGATAAAGGAGACAACACGCTTTACTGAACTACTTTATTGTGTTACAATAGTCTTTGACCTTTCGTATTTTCCTTGTGCAGACAGACTTGTTCCATATTTTTACCATTCATAGATGACTCATTCAATAGACGTTTTAATTTATTGTGCCGTGTTATTGTTTTTTCTTTTTTGGATAATTTATTTATTTTCTGCAAAATTGCTAATACTGTTTTTTGCAACGATTTCTCTCTCGAGTATATATTAAATTTTACTGTTATTAGTTTATACACCCATTTTTTTTTGCTTTTTTGGCAATTTGTTTAGTTACTGGTGTGACGCAGTCCTACACCCTATTTCAATAAATATGTTTTGTTTTTGTTGCTGGATAGTTCTAGAGTCCTTTATCTCGTTCCATATGTATGCGAGATAGACACTTTATGCTTAACTGTTCAACTACGTACACTGGCATTTTGGTGGGGAACGAAGCATGAAACATACAAAGGAGAGAAATGCTATCCGAATTGTTTTAAATTATAAGGAAAAACATAATGTTTGTAAAATAAATAATATTTTACTTTTTTATTTGGACTTCATTGTGTAGTAATCTAAGATGAAGCAATAAGGTCAAAAAATATATGACTTTAAAAGTGTTTAGGTATTATCATGCAATTTTTTTAGGTTTAGTAAATTAATATTTGAAATAAAATAAATATATCTTATTTAAAAAAAATAACGGTAATCGCTTTATTTGTATCGTTTTGGGAAAAACCGTTCGTAGAAAAATCATTTTATGTCTATTGATTCTCGATGGTAGAACATAGTCCAGAGTTATTTATATTATATTTGAATAATAGTGTCTAAAGTTTGTACATTATTGTCTATTATCTATTTGTTTATTGTACCGTTTCCGTAACACGGGGGTCGGGCTTGTGTTCACCCATTGTTTTATGCCGCGGTCACTATTGAAAATCACTCACTGTGTTTGTTCATTGTGATCTCAAATATTTATTCAGACATCAATAGAAACGTGTGGTTCCATAACAAAGCGACCGATGTAATGGGGACGCAGGACCTGGGCAGGCACAGTCCCTACTTCCACAGTACCTACTCGTGACAACCGTTCCTTGTTTACCCGCGGTAAATACTGAAATTTGAACATCATCTTTGTATTTGTTACGTAAAAAAAAAACAATTTTTCTGATCCTAGATTTATCAAAAAATATACAATACGTTCAGTATTTTACTATTTTATTTTATTTATTATTTGAGTACAAATTACAAATGCGTACAAATGCGCTCCCGCAGACGAATGTGTGGAAAATCATTGTATGACAGAGTTAAAAACGAAGATATAAGAAAGGAATGTAAGGCTGAACGAGGAATAATTGAAAAGATTAGGAAGAGTTCTTTACGGTGGTATGGACATGTGGAGCGAATGGATAACGAGAGAATGACTAAGAAAATATATGTGGCGAATGTGAGAGGGAAAACAGAACGAGGACGACCGAAAAAAACTTGGCACGATCAGATCAATCAGAACCTAAAATCTGGCGGTGTCAAAAGTCTGCGCAATCGTAGGGCGTGTATGACTAGATGTATGGATGTGAAGGAGGCGAGGAGTGTATGTCAGGACAGAAGAGTGTGGCGTTCCATTCTCTCTGCCTAAACGGCGTGATGGTAGTAGTAGCAGTAGTACAAATTATATATCATATTGCTGTGATTCATGATGGGTATATAGGTATATATTTTACTTTGGCAACACAACCAAGTTACACAATGCAAAAAAATATTACCACGTTGCCTGGCTAACTAGGGTGAGTTCCTAGAAAGAACATATCGATGACCCAATGAAATATAGATTATTCCTTACCTCCGGTAACATTATCGGTTAAATTATTTGATTAAAACATTTACAATTTCCTTATTTTTTTTATTGATTACTTTGATAGCTGTACATTATACAAGGATTTGTTATGATTTTCTTAATACGTTGAACGCCATGGGGGGCACCGGTGGCCTCAATCAAGAACTATATTCAAAATTTTTGGAACTGTGGAACCCATCGTCAAATAAATAAAAAAAAACTTAATATCAATAAAACACGTAAATAACCGAAAAGTTATTTTTGTGAATTTCAAAATTGACAAATTTGAGTGTTGGCGTTTAACATGTTAAAAAAGCGTAACTTTAAAAGTGAACTTAAAAAGAAACAAAGGCAACTACACCTGTGTTATAAGAATGTCAATTATTATTCTAATATGATAAATATATGGTTAGTACTTTGATGCTATAAAACGTCAATTTTTTTTCCAATGAAACTAGTTGAAATTCAAAAAGGAACAGAAAAAAATTGGTTAGTAGATTACTTTAATTTTTTAAACGTAAATTTCTACGGTTTTAAATAATACAAATTATTAACAGTTTCATTTATTACTATGTACTGGATACTGACCGTTTATTCTACAATATTATTGACAACTTAGTACATTGATTATCAGCACCCAGTAGTGCATAGGACATTACATTAGATTTACATGGTATAAACTTGATCGCTAGTACCGCAAAGACCAGTCCTGCACTCTTGATAACTGGGTATGGAAGTGGAAAATATTTTATGAGATACAGATGACTAACAGTGAAGGAAACCAGGGTGAAGGCCATTATTACTATATGAGAAAAGAAATAGAAGAGACTCTGACACTCGCAGCTTCATACCCGTTTTCAAATTAGATTCTGTTTAAATAAATACTGGCCAGCAGCAAATGTTTGCTAAGAGAACAATGAATCATACAAATGTAACAGGATTAATGATCGCACGATTATACACAGCAATATGTCTTATTATTCTTACAAAGCCCTAGTATAATAAATCTCTTTAAACAAAGCTGTTGATAATTTACTGTTTCTATGAGACCCGAGCATTATGGATAATGTGATCTGGCGAAGAAATGCTTTAAAAAAACGGATCTGTTATTACGGAGTTAATTCACATCGTGCCATTGTTTGGAGTGCAGAACGCACTTAGCATAAGTGGAAATTAATTTCATCTTAATGACGACCTCGCATGTCACCTTCCCGGTTCTTAATCACATGGCAATTAGTACATTTTAATATCTTACATGCTAGGATGACTACTCTACTGCGACTAGCCCAGCATTCATTATATGTATTTGTTTTTTCAATCAGTATTATATTCTCATGTTAGAACGGATTGTTCACCCGTATAAAGAGATCACAAAGACATTAAAAATTTAAATAAAGTAACAATATATTCTCTCTGCCTACCCCTATGTGAACGGTATTATCGTATAGTAATATATATTTTACCCTACCTGACATGAACTGTTTTTGAAATCAGTATACCTTATTTTATGCAAATAGCCTTGAACCATAGAATCATGCAATATTTTTATCTCGATTGCCCCTACAGTGTTACTTGATGTCAATTCTTGGGGCTCAATCACAATGATATCGTGTGGTAATATAAAACTCGATAACCCTGAAAATTACCGACTTTTTCTTAAAGCGCGATTCCATACAAAAAGCTTTTCTTTATATTGGCGTCTATAGAAAAAAGCTTCTTGTATTAAGTTGAAATTAATGTTTTACTTAGTAAATACACTTATTTACCAAGTAAAACATTAATTAAAAATGGATAGATTTTACCACAAAGTGACTGCCGAATCAATTAATGAAAGTTGAAATTAATTATGACATTAATGAGGCCTTTCATAGATGAAAAATTTGCTTGTTTTCCGCGTTGGGTTTATGTGATTGAAAGATTGAATTACGTAGTCTGTTTTGTCAATGCTGTATTTGAAATAAATTTATTCTGGAGCGCCATGCAGCAATATGCGTGCTGTGTGATGTATTTTTCACATTTACCTTCCCTATCCTTACTATCCTAGCGGCAGACAAGCCTCTTAAAGTAGGGGCTTTACGGGTTAATAATTTTTTAATGTGTCACTTGATCCGCATTCTTTTAATATTGCACCTAATAGTATTTGTATACAAATTCAATCCCTTTGAATATATGTAATTGAATAAAATGCTAACTATGGGCATCACAACGTAGTTATTGCAGACATTTCGTATGTCAAAAATATATTTCTAGATATCAGTTATAGTATCGTTACACTCGCAAACGTTTAATAAGACAAAAATATGGAATGCATGGCAAAAATTATGTATTATTTACTTCGCATTCCATAACAAGTACCAGCTGTATAAATTCAAATAGTCGATACTTTTTTCAATGTTAAGAAATAAATTATATATTTACGCACACGTATTATGTCCCTTATATTTGTAGTCAGTTAAAATGGTCCTGATTGAATTAATTTGTAAAATGATCTCATATCTTCCCGATATCATTCTCCTCGGTGCGCGAGGGGAACAGAATTCATGGTCCGCTCTTTTCAGAATCTTTCAGGACCTTTTCCAGATCGTAGGTATACTACAGTAACTGTCGTTAAAGGTAACATGTCGTGACGTGTCGGGACAAATGGGATCCCTACTGTAGTATAATGTGGAACCCTTGTCTTATAATGTGGCCAGATCACGTTTGACAGGATTTACTCCTACTATTTTAAAAACATATTTTTTTAGAATTTTGTAGGTACATAGTTACAGTACAGATTTCTTCTTTTAACTTATAAATTCCGCTAATATGTTACTATTTTATTTGATCAAACTGCTTTTTAACATTTATTTAAAAACATTAAAGTGTAGATAAATCTTTAGGAAATATTTATTATGCTCGTAATTCATAATACTATTGTGGTTAATCGTGTTTATTGCATAGCATTGTTCCTCAAAATGCGTGCCGCGGCACACTGGTGTACCGCGGTGATTAGTTGGTGTGTCGCGGAAAAAAGTCTAGTTTTGTGAAAATAACACAATTGCTCCAAATTTTGAATGCCTGCGCGCACATTTCGCATTAAACATAATATGCTAAATATGTTCCCATAATATCGCTCACTCCTTTCAAGAATGTCATAAATCAAAAATCGTCAATTTTTAATTATGCGTGTTTTCTGAATGTCCAGAAAATGTACTACATCCCAGCAAAAGTGGCATATTTTTAACTTATTATTTACCCGCTACAGGGCAGAAAGTGTTGTTTTTGTATTTTGAATAAAATGTACTGTTTAATTATTTTTTTTAAATATACTAAATATTTTTCAAATGGAGAAATAACCTTCAAGTTTTACCTTAAAAGATCTGTTGCACAGTAAAAAATTTAATAAGTGGCTCGATATTTATTTTTAATACATTGTATTATATTTTTAAACTTTAAAAATGTTCTCCTGAAAAATCAAGTTTTTTGATTTATGACGTTCTTGAAAGAAGTGAGCGATATGTTAAATATGCACATCTGAAATTTCTTAATTTGGTAGGTGTGCCTTGAATAGATAATTCATAAATAGAAGTTTGCGGAACACTGCTCTATAGTAACCAGTTCTTTGTGGTTAACCTCTAATTTGATAACACAAAATGCATTAGTATTGCAACCAACTCTAGAGATTTGAGAGTATTCTAATGGTATTTTGTTATTGTTGAAAAGTTTTCAAATTTATTAATATTTGTTTTGTTTTATTTCCAGGCCTTAAACTAGTGATCGACGGAGCCCTGCACTCTTATGTCACATACCTCGTCATTGGCATACTCATGCTGCTAGGCGGTGTTGCCCTTCTTGGTGAGTTTTATTTTTTATTTAAAAAATATAATAAGTACTCTTTAATGAGGATTTAGATTGCACATTTTTACTATAATTTCGTGCTAAGAAATTTTATAATGATGCTTATTTACATCTCATTACATCATGTTAAGGCAACTAAAATTTCAAATTTGTTTCCATAAATTGTTATTGTCCATACGATAAATGGCCGTACCATCAGTAGCTAATGCGCTACCATTACAAGATATATATTTACGAAAAATACTCATATTTGTCAAAATGACGACTGCTTTTATTGAAGAATAAATCTAGATGAATTTATTTTTAAACCCTGCTATATAAGTATATCTGTATATTATTGACACAACGTTTGTAAATGTATTTTAGTTCCAAAAAACAGGTGTTTTTTTAGTAACAAAAAAAAATTATGCACCACATTTTATGTAAAACGAACAATTTTCTGTTAATATGACTTTTTTTTTAAAAACCCGTTTATTCACCCCTCAAATTATCTATTTTTACTAACGCTCCTTTTGTATTTGCAAATTAGAGACTAGCGCTTTAAAGGGTGGGCCTATTTTTATTATTTAATTGGGTACTTAATCTACCCATACATTAATACTAAAGCCAAATTTCTTCTCAACAAACAAACCGATTCGGATGAAAATTTTAGCACAAGCCTTATTTTCAGATTAGTATCCAGCTGAGTGACGAAATCAATACCCACTGTTTAGAGCAATTTTTACATCGCACACAATACACATAGACACGTTGATATATAATATTATAAAATTATATTTAATTAAGTCTTTCCTTGCGTGTATGATGCACGTTATAATTATTATTATCGCTATTAAAACCTTTGAAATTGTATCTATTTCATTCATTTGTCCACTGACAATCGTTAGACCAGTGTCATCAAGAGTTCATTTATAAATGTTTTCTATTTGATGACAGTGTTCCTAAAACTTCAACTAAATACCGAAATTAATAATGTGATATTTTGGTACAAGGACTGTAGGAATAAATTAATTAATATGAAAAACATGATATTCGGATCTAATTGGAATCATAGGACTGATTCATAGTCAATTTAATTGCAGTTAGGGGTTCAAGCCTGCACATTAAATCAATAACGATATAGCGGTAAATATAAAAAATTAAACTTTATTTATTTTTGCATTATAATACTGAAAATCATTACAAATTGCAATATTGAGTGTGTTCAGATCAAAATTCACAAATCTGGGTTTTTCCACTTTTTACATTTTGACATCTCAACATAGACGAAAAAATGGAAGTCTGAGTAATAACAGGGCTTATGACCTGTCATAGGCTGGTTAAGTGTACACTTTACACACGTGTAACATTCACCATTCTTTTAATTCTATTTCCTTTAATTTTCAAATTTCATTCGACAATTTTTTACCACAAAAAATAATAAATTTGAAGAAGCAGTGTTGTGTGGTGGTGAATGAATGGTCGATTGAAAGCATTTTGTATCCCGCATGCGTCGCCTGTTTAATTGCACGCACTTCCTCTTCCGTTTGTGAACCGGATTCGAATCCGTAATGGTTTTAGCATCCTTTATTTTACACATTATCTTAAACTGTACCACGTCATACGCCATTGTGCAATGCATTATTCAATGTCGTTGAATGGTGTGTACGTTTTGTGATGATGTCATGATAACACAGGCCCCAGATAATTTATAATGCCCATATTTATGATTTTCCATCCGTAGGTATATTTTTGTACCAGGGTAGATATCACAGTTATTTTTAAAATTTGAATAATCTAGTAAAAGTGCGTATTGATTGCTCAAAATTGAAATCTTTGTCCAGTTCTTTGTCTCCTGAAATCTCAAAGTCCTCGTTGCTGGTTCTCGAAAATGTTCACAAGATCTTGACCATCTCCGTGGTGTAATGGTCAGCGTGTTTTAGCTACCGTTCTGGAGGTCCCGGGTTCCATTCCCAGGGGGGGAGGTGAAAATAAATATTAGTGATTTAACACTAATATTTATTTAATATTACCCTGGACTGGTTCCTGAAGCGCAAGAGTGATCACCTTGCCTTCATGTAAGTAATGATCAAGATAACACTGCATCAATTTGATGCAGTGCCCTATGCACCATTAGGTGCGGATAAGGGTTATAAATAAATACTTATATAACAAAAATAAGCAAATGTGAAAACGAAACACAAATAAGGCATGGCATATTCTCGAATATACTTTTCGGCTCAATCATTGTATTACGACGTACCTTCAAGATCAAGTAATTAACAACTCAATTGCACTCACTTAACTTTAGTGAACTGATGAGATTATAACCGGATATCGAACTGATTGGCGACTATTTGGTACCATAAACCAAGCTACGACACAAAATGCCGAACCCTCTACCAGTGGAACGGAAGGCCTGTTGACAACAGTCAACAGTCCTGCTTCTCCTGAGGAGTTTTACGCGGTTTTCTCCCAGGAATTAACAAATGCTGAGAAGTTCCCAATTGGCCCACAGTAGATTGCTCCTCCTTTTCCCAAAACAGATCATAATAAAACATGTTTTTAGGCAGAAGAAACAAAAATACACCAATTGATCTATCTTGTACATAATAATCAAGGTAAATAATATATACATAATAACAAGGTAAATGAAACTCCCATCTAAAAAAACTTTTCGTATTACGTAGTTCATTTACACTTTCGTAAGAGCGCTTGTGCACTACACGGAATTTACCGTCCGACAGTCCGCTTTTTTTTTAAAATCAAAGCGACTACGACAGTTTAGCGTGATCAAGTTTACGCGCACCGTGATCACGCACCGATCAAGCACACCTATCCGAAGAAAGATGGCCAAAAGCACAAGCCAATCCAAGCCAATCATCTGTTTTATCACGCTAACCGAACTGCCGGACAGTAAAATTCCGTGTAGTATACAAGCGCCATATAGCGATTTCAACCCAAAACTACTAAGAAATATCTGAAGTATGAACATATACTATTGGAACTTGCTCGACTTTAGCCAAACAGTCTTTGAAATCCCTCGCCTGAAACGCCTTGAAATAAAAAAAGGTGGTTGTTTGTAATTATTTATTGGTAAATCGATATTACCTTAGTCGCCCCTTACGAAAGTACATAGATGAATTCGATAACTTCTAAAGTTACCTATAAATTGTATTTCCTTAACCGTGACCTACTTTTTTTTACCGCTGTACTAACATTTTTCCACCTTATATTATTACCTCTACCGATCATTAACCCTCGAAGTTACAATAATCATCGTTTTTAATCCATTTTCCCAACAAACTTAATAACCAGGTTGAATGTGTTTTTCTTTTGCGTTCTTCTATATTTCATCCGATAAAAAATATAACTGGCAACATTTCCTAGTTAAAAAGTTCTGTCCTTGTTTTAAATAATAACATTTTATTTCCTTTCGGGCACGTCGACGACGGACATTCAGCAAAACGAGCATTTGGCCGAATAAAATTCGAATTGGTTACAATTGTTTTTTATTTAAAAAAATAATTAAAATACGTAAGAGAAAAAACCAACCAATTTTTTTAAAATTGTCTGTATAAGTTATTCTTCTTCTTCTTCTGACCCGCACTCGTCCGTATAATATCCACGCTCAAGTGTCCGGACACGTATTTTATTTCCTTTTTTGTGATTGCTATTAATTTGTTAAACGTATCACCATACAAACTTTATAGTAATGAGTTTTGTATGTGTTATACGATGAAAAAAACTTCACGGTTTTTACGCCAGACAACCTTAATTTGAAACAAGCGTACATAGTATTTTGTTACAACTAGAATTATGTCTTTAAAAAACGTCGTTGATGTTATTAAAGTGAATTTGGATAACGAGAATTTTTTGGCGAGTCCATTATTTAATTATTTTAACGCACGCCTCATTTCGTTCTCGACGTTTCTCGAATATTTCCAACTAATTTTAAGTCGTTTTTGTTACCATTCTTTCTTCTCGGATTTACTTGTCTTTGCGTTTGACAATTTAATTTTATTATTTTGATAACTCTGTTATTTTCGAGTGATCATTTGAATATACATTTGAACAAAAATCTTTAATGCTCCTACCCCCGAACATCGACGAATGACGCGTCGGCCAAGTGAACATTATTATTGTTGTGCATATTACGATGTAATAAATACTCCAACTGTTGTATTATGTTACTCGCGGTCGGTGGTTACTGTTTATGTACTGCCAACAGCCAATCACTGTAACGACTCGGGTTACAATTAACCCAATGACAAAACACTACTTAACCTAGTATAATAAAAACCTTTTCCATTTCAACGCAGTCATGAGTCATTACATTTTTTATATTCAGATAAAAATCTGAAGGTCTTTGTTATCTAACTCTTTTTTTACCCCTATCCACGCCCAACGTTATCGTAACTCAACTTTGCTTGATTTGTCAATTATGCGGTCAGTCATGTGGGCTCTAGCTTCTGAAATCTTGGAATGGAATATATTCGATATAAATGTGTTTCGTAGTTTTAAGTACCACGGATACTTTTAATCATAGATATTCTATTTTAAAAATAAACAAACAAAAAAAGTCTTAGCTACTTACCTTACCAGCCGCGTGTGGCTTGGTGGGTCTCCATTTATATAAATACAAATGTAATTGTTCGTTAACATTGTTCAAAATCTTAAATTCATAAAGTTATTCGCCGATTGCTTTAATTTTTTCACAACACTCGAACGCGCGCCTGTTTTTATATGCTCTATTCTTTCCTTTCCATTTAACTAGACTGAGTAACAGCAACTCTTGGCTGTGTACAGCTAATATATAAAAATGTAATGTAACAATAGCAAATTTATTAATCGTTAAAATAATTGACCAAATGTCTAGATCTTGCTTTCTTATACCGAGATCGGTAGTTCATCCAGTTTCGCCGGAATCCTGCGGTCCATTTCCAAGATAAATTGAAAAAAAAACATTATTTCCAAACTAGGAATGATAGATTTTAATAACGGCTGTAATTAAACGCAGTTAAAAACATCCGCTATAAAATCCCGTTTGCTGGGACGATCGATAACGCCGCTGTCGACATTTTCTCGGGAATCTCGGATTTATTCCCTGCGTAGGTACTCGTTTTTATTTCTATACAGGAAACCTTTCATATCACTGTTACTCAGAAAAAAGTAGAGAGTTTTTAATTATTCACTTAATCAACAAATTATATCATCACATGTGTCCTTATTTACGTCTATCATATTTCAGGACTGGTTCATGAAACTATAGATAATTTCTTATGGTAATATTAAGATAAAATAAAATAATAAGTTTACCTGAAGTATCGTGAATTCGCCTCATCGCAGCCTAGAACGTGGTTTTTGTGAGTAGGTTTTTTTTCTTCATTTGGCTCTCAGTGATTCCCAAAGTGGGCAATATCGCGGTATTGTGGGATCTGTTGGATAGGTTTAGAGGGCGTACAAGGTCTGACGGGGTAAAAGCTCATTTCCAACCCCTCGCTGACGATTAAAAAAAAACAAAAAAAAATATGAATAAATTTATCCTAAGCGATGTTTGGGAATTTTCGACTAACAAACTGGAACAAAAAAGTATGGAAACCAAACTCTCAATTTAATTCAATTAATTTTTTAAATTATTATTTTAATGTATTTTGTTTGTAAGAGTCAAAATCAAACTTTCAAAGTTCCGATTTTCAAACTTTTTAGGGGTCTAAAGGGGCGATTCAATATTTTACTTCAAATAACATACTTCAGCCTTCTTCTTGTCTCCAGTGTTGAACAAAGGCTTCTCTCTTGGACTTCCACAGTTCTCTGTCGGAGGCGACGGTCTTCCAGTGCTGGCCCGCCACTTTTTTAATGTCATCGGACCATCTTGTCTGGAGCCTACCCACGCTTCTGCGCCCTGTTCTAGGCCTCCAGTCAAGCACCCTTTTCGTCCATCTATCCTCAGATATACGTGCCACATGACTTGCCCAGTTCCACTTTAAATCCACGATTCTTTGAGCCACATCTGTTACCTTGACTTTTCCCTTATCCAAACATTCGTTTTTCGATCCCTAAAGGTGGAGACTGACCGGAGCATTTCGTCGTAACATCGCTCGCGGCGAGCATCCGAAACTATTGATGGAGCGCTCGGCTCGGTGTACTGACTGCCTGAATGCTCGCATCGTAACGTGTTACGTTACGACGTAATGCTCCGGTCAGTCTCCACCTTAAGGGATATGTTTTGCATATTCCACACACTGACGGAATCTATGACCACTCTCGCGGCACGATTCTTCTTTGCATGCCTCGTTAGGCCCCCCCAACGTTGGCGATCACTATGGCAAAGGCTCGCGATCCTGCACCGTCCGGAAAAACTCCTTCACTACTCTTATCCCGGTCCAGTCGCGAATATTACGAAGCCACAATGTTTGTTTTCTACCAGGTCCTCGACGTCCTCCTATCTTTCCCATCATGATGATTTGCAGAATGTAGTGTTTATCTGCACGAAATATATGACCAAGATATGAAATCTTCCGAGCCTTGATATTGGACAAGAGTTCTCTATGTGATCCAGGTCTTCTGAAAACTTCATTTATTCTTCTGAGGGTATTTAACAATAATTAATGGACGAACCTTGATATTCGACAAGAGTTCTCTGTGTGATCCAGCTTTTTTGAGAACTTCTTCATTAATTATTCTGAGGGTATTTAACAATAATTAATGGCCGCGTGTGATTTTGTTTCCCAGGCGTGTTCATGCACATGGTGGTGCGGCGGCGCGGCGTGTTTGGCAAGGGCGGCGTGGGCGGCGGCGAGTCGGGCGGCGCGGGCGGCGGCACGGGCGTGCTGGGCGGCCAGCCCAACCCGTCCACGGACCCGCTCGTGGCGGCGCAGTACGCGCCCGTGAGGGACGCGCCGCCCGCCGACGACGAGAGGCGCCAGCTCATGGACAACAAGGAGTGGTAACAATTATATCATTTTTCTATTTGAAAATCATAATAAATTCGAGGGCAGTAACACTAGAACCACCGTGTATTGCCTGCTTTCAACAGTGTAGAAATGCTCTTTCACTGGCAATTTTTTTTAGTATTTGTGTTTTTATTATTTACAAAAATACTTCAATTATATAAAATTGAAGTATTTTATAGTATAGTATACTATTTCTGTGAGCCTAAGCGGCTCACTATTAGGAATAGGTATCAAATTGTGGTAGAGTGGGTTCGAACCGAGAAACTCTGACTCAAGAGTCCGCGACACTAACCACGGGACCACAATCCGGCACATTTGAATCTGTGAAATTGAGATGATCTTTTAAACAAAGCATGTGTTTGTAAAATCATTTCCATAATTTTTCTCCTCGATTTGATCAGATTGTTAGATCGAATCGCAGATTTTTATTTTACGGTTTAATTAAAACGTCCATAAGGTACAAAAATAAAGGTCTTTAAAACTATTAATGTTCTTTTATAAATTCTGGAAAGCAAAAGGCGTGTTTTATTTGCCTAGTAGAAGAGTTTATTTTTATGGCGATTGAATATAAAAATGGTTGTCTGATGATGAGAGATGTTTCTAATTCCGATACTGTTTTAGGGATAACACATCACATATCGCTCACTCCTTTCAAGAACGTCATAAATAAAAAAACTTGATTTTTCAGGAGAACGTTTTTAAAGTTTAAAAATATGACACAATGTATTAAAAATAAATATCAAGCCACTTATTGAACTTTTTACTGTGCAACAGATCTATTTAGGTAAAACCTGAATGTTTTTTCTCCACTTGAAAAATATTTAGTATATTTAAAAAAAATAATTAAAAAATACCTTTTCTTCAAAATGCAAAAACAACATTTTCTGCCCTGAGGCGGGTAAACATTAAGTTAAAAATATGCCTCTTTTGCTGGTATTTAGTATATTTTCTTGGCATTTCGAAAACATGCTCAACTGAAAATTGACAATTTTTGATTTATGACGTTCTTGAAAGGAGTGAGCGATATATAAATTTTATATGTATATATTACCCTGCTACGTCAATACCGTAAGTTTGGTATGATTTTTGTTGTAGTCTGAGCAGCGCCGAGGAGAGTGACCGCATGTTGGAGTCGGACCCTCGGATAGTGCTCCGTCCCCTGAAGAACGTGGAAGAAGCATAAGTTCCTTTCGGGAAGCCTCGTCGCCGCAGAAGGTGGTGCATCTGATACCTGCTTCTCTTTTTACCGTCAGTAAAAGAACAATCAGGGAAAGCTGTCCAATCATAAATTTAATGTTTATGTCGAGTATGTTTACGGAAAGATAATAATAGATTTGGAAATAATGTAACATTCGGAGGATGACATTAAAAGGTGTATACTATCCGTTAGTATGTAATGAACATTACTTATTAGGTTAAGGTAACATGATCTTATGTTTTAGTTCCAACAGTAAAATGTGGCCATTTGACATTTTAAGGAGAATTTTATCCTTTATGTATTATCGATTCATTCCAATTTTGATAAATTCCTGTCTAAAATCTTCAACTATATTTTTAATACTTTATTCTAAATTGCATATTATTCTTTTGATGTTAAAGAATACGATGTTAGAGATATGTAAGTTTAAAAAAAATATTCCATTAGTATTGATAGCAAGTATAAATTTTGTCCATCAGTTTAAGAATTGACATGATTCTGACAAAAATGTTTTGAGTCCTAAATTGAAGAATTGCACATATGTTATTGCAAAGCAAATTAAACAACACATATCAAAGTACCATGGACTCGGGTCCACAAGTGGGTCATTCATTGAGTAAGGGAATGTAACATCTATAAAGGATTACATGTGTGCGATTTGTTTTTGTATTGAATTGATAGTATGATACTTCAAGAAAATTTATATTATATATTTCCAATTCGAACATACTATGTTATGTATTACTATAGAATTATTGAAGAACAGAATTATATAAGATAATTCAGGTATCAGATTAATATGATAACTTTACTTTGTGTTTAGCGATTTCTAATAATTCTATCAATATATTTTTTTATTAAATAATTAAATTTATTTACACACTACTTTTTGTGAATATTTTTAGAATATGTTTTCACATATTGATAATAAATATTCGGCGTTACTTAAGTTTTTTTTCTCAGACTGAAAAGTATATTGCAATCTCATTTTTATATTTTTGGCACTCAAAGAACCATTAAGTTGTTAATTCATTTTTCCCATGGATTAAAGATCTCAATTAATCAGGAAAGTTTTTTTTACATTTGATCTGTTTCATCTTTTAAATTTTATCATTGTATGTAAAAGAGGTTCAGATTTATTGTGCTACTATTTTTTACTTTTTTTTTTAAATGTGTATTTACTAAACTTACATGCATGTAATTAAACAAGCCCTATGTAATATTCAAATGTAAATGAATGAGAATGTCAGAGGATGTGTGTGATAGATTGTGTGTTTGACAAAAGTATTTAAAAAGACTGAAAAGAAAGCGTGATTGTGAATATTTTGAATGCCATTCTTGTTGCAGCATTTACTTGAAAAATATAATTCAAACAAAAGGCACAAAAGTGTGAAAGATATAATCAAGTAATCACCCGAGTACTTGTGTGTCCAATTTAGAAGAAAGAAACCCAAAATATTTTATCATAAACTAAGTTAATAACAATTATAAGGTTATGAAGTAAATGTTTCAGTTTTAAAATAAAAAGTTCTTCGAAAAAAAATACATTTTGTTTTTTTCTTTTCTAAAAATTATATGTAACAAACGAGTGCGGTGACAAAATATAAATTGTAATTATTTGATTATTGATTTTAATTCAAATCATATTTGTTTTCATAAATTAAACATTATTCATGATATATGTTTTCATATTAGGATAAAATAATTCTTAAACCATCATGAGGGATTGGGAAATAAACAAATTCATTGTTAATCAGTGTAGTTAAGTACCTTATCTTTCCGTATTGTGAAAAATAAATGTTTAAATAAATCCATTTTATGCCGCTTCTTAAATATGCTAAATTGTAAATGATTATACATCTGCTAAGAAACATAATAAAGTATGTATAATTTTGATTGTTTGAATCTATTGAAGTATATTGAATTATATACTTTTTTTAATTTATGGAATATTTTAGAAGGTACAAATAAATGTGTTTGTCTTGTTCAGTATGAATCTTTCATTTTGTCTAATTCTGTTTCAATCTTGAGCCTCTTTTCAACAGCCTTTTATAGTTAAACTATATCTCTGCACGAATCTCATTAATATAATCTACTAATACCATACATATATCCATCCATACTAATATTATGTGTAAATGTCTCCATAAGCGCTTGAAATTTGTTTTCGTAACTAAGCTCAAATCATTTACCGATTAAGTATCTGTATTTTTGTATGCACTTGCAAATATTTTGTAAACGTAAGTTGATAAATATATTTGAAATGAATTAATACAGGTAAATATTGTATCCGTGCAACTAATTCTGTTAGTTTGATTTGAACAAAGTATTATATTGACAAATATTATCCAATATTGTTGGAAAAAGGCCAAAATTTTGAAAACAGAGTTTATTCCAAGTTAGGAAATTAAATTGAGATGAAAAATATATTTATGTATATGTAATATGATAGCTGTCGCCTGAATTCATATTTCTATTTGTTGAGTTGTGACTGTTCATTTTGATATTTTTATTTTTCTTATACCTTGTAAAGTAACTCAAGTGTATATTTCCAAAATTCGTAACACCTTCGGCAATCACAGTAAGTTTCAGTAGCGGGTCATTTAAAATTTAAGGTAAAATTACATGATTTTGTAAAAGATCTGTGTATTTTATATAAATAAATAAAACTAAGTGTGAAATTCATGAATTTTAAAAAACCTGCTACCAAAAATAGACTGCGGATGAATTTTTAAAATAATAACCTGAAATAATTTTATTTATTCCTATTTTGATGTATTATTTAAAAAAAAACAATTAATTATTTTGAGGGATTCTAAATTTATAATATGATTTTGGCTCTCTGTTCAATAAAGCTAAGTCTACAAATATATGTTGTTTCATTTTCCTCTTAATTTATTCCTAGACTCCGAAATGTTCTCTTTTGTGGATGGTAGAGTTATGGATAAACAAACAATTGGTATGTAAAATAATTTTATTTGCATATTAAGAAATGTTCATTTTTACCGATTTACATTGGTAAAATATTGTAAGTATAAAAATGAGCCTCTAGTAAGAGAGTATATTATCATCCTGTACATAGTGTCGTTTCCCTCGGCAGTATCAATAAGGTTATATCAATATTTCTGGGAATGTTGCTCATTGATGTGACAATTTCTTTGCTACGGATTACTTTGACATTTGCGAAAAAAAAACATTACATTACATTACATTGGTGAAAAACTATTTGAATTTCGAATAGTGGCAATCTTTATTCAGGTGTTCATTACACTTTGTCTATGACGTGGAGAATAGAATCTTGTATTTAATATGTTAAATATTGTCTCCATTTTGTAAAATATAAAGTAAACAAAAACTACAGTCCAGATTGATTTATCTAAAATAATATCTGGTGCCATCATTGGTAATATATTGCTCATGGAACATAAATTTAAAGTTAAAGTTAAAGTTCTAGTTGGACAATATTGCAGTTTTCCAGAGTTATGTACTAGTAATATTATATTTTTATTGATAGTGCCAGGGCCCCATTAACATACTTCATCAGTGTAACATGTATAATGCAATAGTGCTTTTTTAGTTACTTATAATATTCTTTTATTTCTAAAGTAGCAAAAATATTAGGAGCATTATAAATTTACAGTGTATATAAGGCTACATAAATAAATATTTTTTTACAACCTTTTCCTTTATGCTAATGCTGTCTTGTAGTATTCACAACATATACAAACTATACAGAAATTCATTCACTGGTATAAAATTATAAAAAAATGGAACTAACCTGTCGAGCAGTGAATTTTTACAATAAATATCATGTAAATAAATGTGAATTGGCAATATTATTTCTTATAATAAAAAAAAATTCAACACTGCAGATGTCGAATGACATAATTTGGATGAAACAGTCGGTACTTTCACTTAAATATTTGTTTAAAGTATTACATACATAAGAGATGCATACCAGTACATTGATACTGCTCCACAGGCTAATTTGTGCTTGTAAAAAAACTGTTTTAAAAAAATATAATAACAGTTTTTTTTCACTATTTTTACGAATTTTAATACTAAAATGTATTTAAATCGACACGTCCAACGAATAAGTCAGATCTGCATCATCGCTTATTTGCAGAAACTATTTTAAATTTTCTAAAACTTCCTTAAATACAAAAATAAAATCTTCCCAATTTTGAAGCCCAGGCATTCATTAGTCGTGTTTTAAATATAAAAATTGAAATCTATGAAAAAATATCACTATGTTGTCAAATGTTCATTTTTGTGCTGATTCATTTAAGGATTGATCTACATATAAAGATTTCTCTAAAAATCACATATACTTCCCTAAACATCACATTATGCAGCATTGGAAGTCCTGTCAACAAGTCGTTTCTTCCATTGTAAGTAGACAAAACAGTCTGCCACATTCACATACTATTTTGTTTTCTTTCACATATATTTTATTCACCTTATGATTTGCCAATAGGCCAAGGTCACAAAAATATTCACTCCAGTATTATCCAATATTAATTACAGTAGAACCCCTCTGGTACAGTAGAACCCTTTGCTGGGTTTCAGTACATTTTCTGGGCATTCCGAAAACATGCACAACTGAAAATTGTAAATTTTTGATATATGATGTTGTTGAAAGGAGTGAGCGATTTATGAATATATATTTATTGTATACATCAATTTAAAATTTAAACTATCTATACCCGTTTGTAAATGCATAATATTAATTTGTTAGTAGTATGTACAAGCAAATATATGTATATATATATATATAAAGCGATTATGTTCTGATTCAATATGGTAAACAGAAATATTGAAGAAATTTAAATCTTACTGTGCAATAACATTAATATTATTAGCACCATTATGTGTATAAAATTCACAAAGCCTTATTTTAGCTATTTTTTTTCTTTAGCAATACATATTTGGCACTGTGGTGATGAAAATGCACCCAAGATCCGATATAAATAATTAGGGCAATGGTAAAACAGGATTCTCCAAATTTTATAGTTTTAGCTATACCATCATTTGGATGAAGCAAGAAACAGTTGTTGTTTTCCGTGGAAAGAAACTGAAACCAAGATGAATAACTTTCAACCGATTGTCACAATTCTCCTTGGCTCAACATTTGTACACCATAGTCAACAAGATGTGTTTTAAAAAGTTTTAGAAACATTTTTTTCTTTTCTAACCCTAATCCGCACCCAATGGTGCATAGGGCACTGCATCATATAGAAGCGGTGTTATCTTGATCGTTAAATACACAAAGGAAAGGTGATCAGCCTTACGTCTCAGTACCAGTCCAAGGTGATATTAAATAAATATTAGACTGAAAAATCACAAATATTTATTTTTACCCTCTTGGGAATTGAACCCGGGACCTCCAGCATGGATTTACACTATGGAGGCGGACATTTAAAATGCTAAATTGAGTTTGATTTGTATGCAGTTTTAGGCTTTAGAACTTGGAGATACCATTGCCCTTAGGTAGTGATTAAAGTATTGTAGAGTAAAAGTGTAGAATATAAAGTAGGTGAGTATTATTACTAAGACTATCAGTCGAGAGTGGATCTACTGTCGCCTCCACCACGGGACTCCATTGAGCTCTCCCGGTGGACTGGTTGCTTCCACCTGTTGCATGTTGTAACGTTGACTGCTTCTGGAAATACGTTATATTCCATTCAAGGTACAATATGAAGAGTAAGTTCACATTTTACTATTATAGTAGTCGTCCCGCGATTTGAGTGTCAAGTGGCCATATTGATGAATTTTGAGACGACACGTTACAAAACACCGCTCCATAATAATTGTACGTGTAGAAGAGTGACTCATTAGCAGAGATATTTGTGCTTACACTTTTTGCAAGATATAAAGAATTTTAACACAAGTTCCCAAACTTACTCTCATCGATAAGAAAAAGAAAATTCCCAGAGGGGGAATAATAAAAATTCCTCAGAATAAATCTTCCTAACCCTCCTAGGACCTCTACTGGCTGCTAGAAGACCACTCCAGTGCCCAATAAGTTGGTATCGTCCTGTCGGCAACCTATGAACTAGACTATAGTTCATAGGTTCTAGTTCTAGTTACTAGAGCATCGTTTTTTGGTACATATCTATTGATGTTAAGAAGCAACTACCTGTAATAGTCCCGAGGTAATGTGACGCCTACATAGTTCCCGGTCGGGTAGAGTAAGGGCTGCATCTGTCGAGCTGTGGCTTGGCCCAAGCTTGGGTGCTGTACTGGCCCACTGTGCTCCTCAGGGCCCATATTCTATAGGGATGACAAATTACCATTAATGTCTAACAGTTACTTTTAAACGTGCGAAAAGTGCGAGTAGGACATAGGAAAGCACACTTCATCAAAAGTACTTGAACACTAAATTTCCAGATTAAAGTATGTGGTACTTTATTTGTCTGGTTTCGTAGTGGAATGGTCAGCACGCTCGGCAACTGTACTGGAGGTCCCGAATTCGATTCTCAGGGGGAGGTAAAATAAATAGTGATTTTTCACTCCCATATTTATTTAATATTACCCTGGACCCCTGGGTCCCTGAAACGCAGGAGTGATAACCTTCCCTTCATGTGTTAAGGATAAAGATGATACTGCTTTTATATATGATGCAGTGCCCTATGCACCATTGGGTACATATAAGGGTTAGAAGAAGACTTTATTTACACCTTTATGCACCGAGCCTGCAGTCTTTCTTGTGTTTTTACAACACAAATCATGCAATAAACTGCATGCGCTAAAGTTAAAAAAGCATGCGCATGACAGATAGTTTTTATGACAATTTTCAAATTATAATTGTAACCCACAAACAATGGAGGTCAATGAAACTCTACGATTTCAGAACATAGCAAGGCTTTAGGAGAAATTGTTGAAAGCAAAAAAATATTGTAGCACCTTCCCGGTGATATCTAGAGTTACACATGCCTTTAGGGATGGTATCACAAATGTATGAACCACGTAGTATTAACATAGTTATTGTATATAACGTAATCCCTAGTGGACGTTTGTTTCCAACATGATATTTTGAAACTGATTGTTGTTTCGTATTGTCAGGAAAAAAATATTGTAGCACCTTCCCGGTGATATCTAGAGTTACACATGCCTTTAGGGATGGTATCACAAATGTATGAACCACGTAGTATTAACATAGTTATTGTATATAACGTAATCCCTAGTGGACGTTTGTTTCCAACATGATATTTTGAAACTGATTGTTGTTTCGTATTGTCAGGAAAAAAATATTGTAGCACCTTCCCGGTGATATCTAGAGTTACACATGCCTTTAGGGATGGTATCACAAATGTATGAACCACGTAGTATTAACATAGTTATTGTATATAACGTAATCCCTAGTGGACGTTTGTTTCCAACATGATATTTTGAAACTGATTGTTGTTTCGTATTGTCAGGAAATTGAAGTTAATAACAAATTAATGAATAACATAAAAGTTTTGCACTCCAGCTCTTAACTTTTTTTTTAAACATACAAAAGGACGGGTAGAGGTTCCAATTACCGGAATGGTGTCGAGCTGAATGCAGTCTGGTGCGGCCGCCCTCATGCGCAGCTGCTTGCCTCTCTGCTTGTTGTTTCTGCGCACACAGCACTGCACACCCAGAAGGAGACTGCACACCATGGATGCGAGACAACCTGAAACAACCGTACCCAATTTTTCTAGATCTTCATCTGTAGTGCAGCACCTTGGGATTATTCATATTCTTAACTAGGCTCTAATAAGAATAGTTTGTTAAAATAGTTGAACTTCCATACAACAAAGTTAGTAATATTTTTTTTTCAGAAAAGAGAATTTTTTGAAAATCCCTTGTGTATTTTGTACATAGTAAAATCCTTACTTCTATTTTACAATGTTTTATTTTTTACAAAATTGACATCTCTAATGCAGGTTCAGAATTTCACCGAAACATTTTTGTAATGTATGTAGAAAATGAAATTATACACACATATATATTTATAATATATGTGTGTGTGTGTGTGTGTGTATAATTCGGGTTTTTCTTCATAATTAACATTTTTGACTGTGAATTAATGACATTTGTAATATGGATACTTGAATTGATTTTTATTCAGTATGTTTTGATTTCGTCCGATAGTATGTTTTTGATATCTGTCCGCCTCCGTAGTGTAATGGTCAGCACGCTCGGCTACCGTTCTGGAGGTCCCGGGTTCGATTCCCAAGGGGGGTAAAATAAATATAAGTGATTTTTTCACTGTCATATTTATTCAATATTACCCTGGACTGGTACCTGAAGCGGAGGGCTGATCACCTTTCCTTCATGTGTAAACGATCAAGATAACACTGCGTTTATTTGATGCAGTGCCCTATGGACCATTGGGGTACGGATAAGAGTTTGAAGAAGAAGAATACTTTAGAATATTAAACATATAAATGCTTAAAGCTGGACAAGTAAAAAACATAACTAGAGGGCTGAAGGACTTGGTTCTTTGGTTCGTCTGATGAACTCCTTTTTAGCTTCCGTTCTTGGTCCACGGTACCTACCTACGTTTTGTCAACCGGAAAGGCTTCCCTCTATTTTGAACCAAAGGTCCAATAGAGAAATTTATTTAACTTTATATTATTTATTGATTCGGCATTAACTTCGTGGAATGACATGATTATTTTTATTTTTATAACACTTGAATAATCCACTTCATTGAGTTTTATTTTTATTGCGTTTATATGACGCAGTGCCCTATGCACCATTGGGGTGCAGATAAGGGTTTTATTATTTATTATGTTTTGATTTTATGTTTATTGTTAACTTATAATCACCAGAAATATCTTTCTTCTAATGTCTATGCTTAATTAGATTTTTTTAAATTTAAATATGAATCGGTACCTATATACACCAGGACTCCTAAGTCACCTCCTCGGTTACTGCGTCTCAACACACTACCGGCTATACAGAGGGATATTCCAGTGAGGATTCCAACCACGAAGATTATCTGAAACCACAAACCAAAGACGAAATAATTTTTAAGAAAACAAATCCGCACTTCTCTTATTTGTAATAGTTATTGAAATAAATGTTTTTCCTTTGCAGTTTATTTTTTATTAAAATTTTAAATCCTAATTCTGCAACCGGATACCCTATATATTATTTATGGGTCTTCTAAACAATTTGTATTATGAAACCATGAGTTTTGAGCTAAAAAATTCTTGCTAAGCAATATAAAGCAAAGCTTACCTGCAGGACATAGTAGCAAACATACTGGAAGCCGGGGCAGTGACCCCCGCAACCCCCCGGGACCTCACTGGGGACGGGACTCCGAGTGACCACGGGACTTGCGCCCCGCCCACTCTCACAATACTCTCCGACACTACTCCCCGATTCCTTAAACAATGTCAAATCAAGTTAGTTTCTTATTACAGCAGGGGCAATACAATAATACAATAAAGTCACAATAGACCTGACATGGTCGCGGTGACATAAGGGATGCAAGATCCCTTGACCCCCAAGGAAAAAAAAAGGGGGCAATACAGGCATTTTTAGGTCATCTAAAAAATTCTGTGTTGTATTCTGTTTCTAACCCTTATCCGCTTACAATGGTGCATAGGGTCATACATCATATTGACATGGTGTTAGATCGTTACTTACATGAAGGCAAAGTGATCATCTCACACCTCGGGGACCAGTCATGGGTAATTTAAATAAACATAAGAGTAATAAAACACAAATATTCATTTAATCAATATTATTTTAACCCTTCTTGGGAATCAAAACCAGGACCTCTAGCACGGTAACCAAAGGCGCTAACCATTGCATTACAGAAGCGGACAAAAGGTATTGTAAAATAATCATCAAATAAATTATTCAATCCATAAGATCACTATTACTCATTTTTCCATTATCAATATCATCAATTGATACCACAATGGATCGATGCCACAGAGATCAGTTAATTTTTGTATAGCCTATAATTTTGTGCAATAAAGGTTATAAACAAGAAATTGCTATTTCCAGCTATCCATAGTAAGGAATGAGACGAAATAACCAACCATAACGAAGTGAGGAAGAGTGTGACAAATAAACAGTTTGAATGAGTTTCATATCTAAAATGTGGAAGACCTATATATTTACCTGTACCCATTAAGACACAAACAATAGATGCTTAAATGTCATGTCGATAAGAAGCTGCCGAAAAATTTGTTATGTTTCAGAGAATACAGGATTTCCCATACTAATGAGCAGTAGAAGAGGTCCTCAACCAACATTTCCAGATTTAATTATCATATATTATTTAAATTCACATACAAAATCCATTTCTAACATATAAATATATCAAATCATGGCTAAAATCTTTACCATAACTTACATCGCTCACTCCTTTCAAGAACGTCATAAATCAAAAATCGTCCATTTTCAATTGCGCATGTTTTCGGAATGCCCAGAAAATGTACTATATCCCAGCAAAAGAGGTATATTTTTAACTTAATATTTATCCGCTACAGGGCAGTAAGTGCTGTTTTTGCATTTTGAAGAAAAGGTTTTGTTTTATTATTTTTTTAAATATGCTAAATATTTTTCAAATGGAGAAAAAATCTTCAGGTTTTACCTAAAAAGATCTGTTGCACAGTAAAAAGTTTAATAAGTGGCTTGATATTTATTTTGAATACATTCTGTTATATTTTAAATCTTTAAAAACGTTCTCCTGAAAAATCAAGTTTTTTGATTTATGACGTTCTTGAAAGGAGTGAGCGACATGTAATTATTATTTTAATACAATATTTAAAACTCATTAAATTTAAATTCATTTTGTCAGAAAAATTATATAAAATCATGGTTTTCAACTCCTGCCTTGTTGTGCATAGAATACATAACATAGAATTTTGTCTAGGCTCACGCCAGTCTGATGATTTCTGTTACGACGAAACCCGGTGGCTGGTGAAATAAAAATTCAAGTGGAAAAAAATTACTTAGTTGTTATTTTATTTTATTTACCTGTACGCCTAAGGGAAGCGTGTACGTAGGAATCTCTATCCCCGGCTGATAGGGTTTGGAATAGACCCCCAGAATAGAAGGGGAGAGGCGCGAACCATCTTCCCCATCCGGCGTGTGGTATACCGGAGATGCCACACCATCCGTTTGGCTCCGAGTAGACCACTGCGGTCGCACATTGGAGTAATGAGCCACCTGAAAGTATTTTTAAATTTTTTATTTTATATGAATCCAAATTTTTTTTATATGATTTATTTCATTTTCTAAAAATTTCTACTTACAATCTTAAAATCAAAAACGCAGTTCTCTCCAATATCGAGATTGATCTCTTGTGCTTGGAGAGGGACTTACACTTGTTAGTTATGTTTGTTGGTGATACAATTTATTTTTATTGAATTTTTATTTTGTGATTTTTCTGTCTCTTAGATTAACATATATAAAATTCATTTAATTTATTTTTTAGCATTTTAAAATCTTCATTATGAAATAAAGACACAGACGTGTCACAAACTGGGCGTTTTCTAGGGAAAGCGAGATCTAGTGATACAATATTTGCGAGGCCGAAAAACAAAATAAAAACGATGGAGTCGACCATAAAAAAAAATGTTGCCTTTGATATTAACACATCATTGTATGTGGGGGTCTAAAAACACAATAGACTTTAGCCGGAAGCGGACGTTTTTTAGTGATTAGCGCAAAAATATACAACTGAGACTGGTATTTTTACTATATTTAAGGTAGATAGTGCAGACTTACCGACTGTCATCAGCCAAAAATGGTAAATTCGAGTCATATTATTTAATCAAATCACAAAATATAATAAATAGGTCAATATGTAAATAAAATAAATAGGTCGGTATGTATCCATATTCGCATTATTTCCTAATTTCCTACTTTCATTTGATAAAAAATAATACAAGTAGATATAGTTACTGAAGTTATGTTTTGTAATAATATGACGAAAAACATGTTATTTCTAGATGATAGCCATGATAGTTTTGAAATATATTCCTAAGAAGTTGACTTGTAATGGCTAACCTGATGGTAGTTCTCTGAATTAGAGCTGTTGGTGCTTTGGCATTCAGGTGGAATCTGGAACGGAGGATTCTCCAGCCATGGGTATTTCATCCGCTGTTGAGTAGAGTTGTGAAATTGTGCATCTGTCCGAGGGACGATGGTCGTCTGATAAGGATGGACATTCCGAGGGTGGGTCTGATGTCGAAACATGTCTGCATCAAACAAATTAAACGTTTAAAACCTCACAAAACATATTTCTTTTCATATACACCATTATGCAGCGGAATATGTTGTTTGCCAGATAAAAACAACGTTTACTCTGCACCATTATTGACATATCGTACACAGTTTTGAACAATTTCATTTGGATTTAAAATATATCAAAAGCCGGACGGAAAGGATTCAAACTTATTTCATAATTACCGATATCAAATAGCACCACAGAAATGAAATTTTACAATTCATTGATAGTTAAAGCAAAATGAAAACGAAAAACTTTGGAGCCACGAACGCCATTTTTATTTACGCTTTCGAAAAGCATAGACAAGATTTAGCGCGAGAAATGTTGCCAAAACAAAAATTCCAGAGATTAATGAACTAAAACAGAAAATAATTTCTAATTTTTATTTGGAATTTAAATATACAGTGGAACCTCTCATAACGAGTAATTCGCATAACGAGCAAGGAAAAAGTTGCTTCCATAAAGAGCGTTTATTTCGCGTAACGAGTTAGAGAGACCTTGCTCCTTGCCCTTGCAAGTCCATTTTTCACGAAATTCTCTTGTGAGCTAGACTTCGCGGCTTGGAAAGGAGTTATCAAGAGGACCCTCACTTCTGCTTGGAAAAAACTTTGACCAGAGAGCGTTGTCGAATTTGATTTTGAAACAGTACCTGTGAAGTCTACAGTCTATGAGATTGTGTGGTTGGCCAATATCATGGAACTCGATGTGGATAACAACGATATTAAAGACCTTGTGAAAGAGCACCGCAAATAGCTGACCACCGAAAATCTTGTTCAGTTGCATCGTATGTCACAGTGAGAAATTATGGAGGAGAGCTTGTTAATGGAGGAGAAGGAATTAGTAGAGCAACAATCTTCTAGCACATTAAGAGAAATGCTAAAAGAATAGGAAAGTTTCTTATGCTTTCAGCATTTCTAGGAAACTTTTGTATCGAACATTAAGAAGCACCACCGTAATAAGGGGATGGCTCTTCGTGCTACAAATTTATTAAATGATAATACTGTGACACATTTTCAGTAAATTTTCAGTAAAATCAGTCGGCAAAAACAAATGTCTTTAGATAATAATCTTTAAAAAATGGTATTTTTTGTATTGTAACGTATTTCGTATTTTACATAGATTTCTGAAATGATTACATACATTTCTGGAGAAATGTTTCGATTAACGAGTGTTTCGCTAAACGAGTAAAAGGCTGGAACGATTTATGTTCGTTATAAGGGATTCCACTGTATTATACATACCTCAATTCAATTTAACCAAAAATGTTTTAAAATTGAAATGCTCTGTTCTTAAACAAAATTTTATTTTAATATATTTTTTTTAAATGCGTGTGTGTGTTTTACTTCATTTTATTATATTTCAGATTTTATAAATGAAAGCTTTTATTAATATTTTAAGAAAGTAATATAATATGAGCACCCCTTGATCTATAATCGATAAGTTCTAAACATTTTTCAGCTCTCGAAAACTAGTTTTTGCAATATTTAAAGTCAGAAAGGTAGAGAATATACTCGCAAATACTATGTTTATGATTATAACGTTCACCATAAAAATCAATGAATACTCTTCGACTTTGTTGAAGTACCCAACAATATAAGTAATGATACTTATTAACTAATAAATATTGAAAAAAAGTGAGTAAGCATTAAAAACCTTTGATATATTTTTTTACAGTGCCTAAAAAGTAAAACGAATGAAACTAAAACTAAAAAATTACTGCAAATGGCACATTTTTTGCTTTCGTAGGAAATAATATCGTTAGTAATTCCTTGATTTTTGTTACTATTTTTTACAGATAACTGTAATTTTTAAACCCTCCTGTTCTCATACCTACTTTAGAAATATAGTCGAACTCGGTTATTAAGTGCACGGTTATAACGAGGAAACATTCGTTGAAATTTTGGTTTCTGGTTTTCTCCTTACATTTACTCACGGTTATAACAAGCAATTTTTTGGCTATAGCGAGCAAAAAGAGATCGCATTTTTTGAAATGTTGTAAATATTTTAATATTTTAAAACATTTTCGACCTTAAACAATAAAATCCAACCGGGCAATTAGACAATTAGGCAATTAGGCAATCGGATTACGTTTATGACTCCAAGTACTAAATTGGTGTGGTCACCGACAATAATTTTTTTTTCACGGATATGGGTTTAAATTACATGTTACAAATTGCAAGCTTTGTCATGTCTGTAAGGACCTCCTTTATTACAATAAATAACTTATTTTATAGTTTTTGAATGTCATTTCGGGGATTTTAACGATAGTTTCCATATTTTGTATGTGGGAAATTTTGTAGGTGGGAAATGTCAGATCAATTCTAGACCAGGTCAGTCAAAACAAACCATCAAATTATTAACATATCTACTAATAATAAAAAGTGTCACTCAATTCGTGAAAAGGCGGATATTACTCGTGAAATAGAACATGGCGCGAAAAATGTTAAGTGAATAAGAGGCGAAAGTGTATAAAACGTTTTCATCAATCTCAGTGTCAATATTGTATTTTTATCTGCATTTAAAAAGAACATCACGGACAATTAACTTATTACACACATATGACATGTGTGTAATGAGTGAATTGTATGAATTTTGTTTCAATTGCGACATATTGTATTATGTGACCATTCCAGATAACATACTGCATGTGATAGGTAAGTTTGAAAAAAAAATACCTATCCTCGGATATAACGAGGAACGGTTATAACGAGCAAATTCAGTCGGCCCCTTCATCCTCGTTTAAACCGAGTTCGACTATATGTAATGTTACTGTTACGAAGCAAAATTAAATAAATCAAACAAAAGACATAACACGTTCATAATTAATTGCTAGGTGTTTCGCAGCTGTCTGTTTTTTTTATTAATATTAAATACTTTGTAAACAAAATATGTCTGACCTAGTACGAGTATTGCACTAAATATCATTTTTACCAAGGCGTAACTCGCAATTCGGTTTATTCTACATGCTCTGCGCACTTTTTTTTTTTTTTTTAATATGTAAGGGAACTTTTTTTTCGAATATATATTTGAAATATATTTTTATAATTTTTTTAACTCCTTATATTTAAATAATTCTTTTCTTTTCAAAACCATATATTTTTATCCATATATTTAACCATATATTTATTAAAAACTTATTTTTTCATTACAAAAAACTATATTTTAAGCAATAAAATAAAATTGAATAACGTCAAATGGTACCTGGATTTAAAGAAAATTATGTTACAAATTTATTATATATTGAGCCCTAATTTGTGATTTATAACAAATAGAAGATTGTTTGAGCAAGTTCGGATGAAGTCCGCTAGGCGCGCGTACAGAACTCGCGATATGTTTCGACCTAAACCAAGATGACTTCTGATTATTGATAGTTCCCAACCTTTTGAATTATTTTGCCTCTAGAGAGGTTGACGATATAATGATGCTAGTGGTAGAATTTGCATCTGATATAAGTCATGTTTATATAATTAACGCAATCAATTTCATTTTGAAAAATGTTACGAAAACCTCAAATTTCCAGAATGGAAAACTTCCATAATTTTTTTGGTGAATGAATTTTTATGCGTCCTGAAAAGCTGAAAAAATTGAAGACCATTGAAAAATCTATCAAAATTTCTGCTCCCATCTATCAGAATACGTGTGTTATGCTAACGTATTTTGTTGGTAGAAAGGAGCCTTCGGAATTTACAACTGCTTTTGATAGGAATGACACTGAATTTAGTATCCCATGCGCCACTGAGTGAATATCACAACATATTTTTATTCTGCGAACAGTGGTGAATAGGGGATTGCATTCGATTGACGCAATGATGTTGATAGTAAATTTTGTAGAGGCCAATGACATATTTTAAAAATTAATCATTAATCGATTAGTATTTGTCATAAAGAAAAAAATTGGCCTAAAATTTTGTTTATTAAAATAAAAATATTTTTTAAAAATCAAAATACATTTAATAATACACATTACACCTTTCCTGCAGCCGGTGCTGTGTGGTAATCTTAATTTTTTGAACAGGTAGGTATGTTATACCTACATTTGTAATAAAATTGGTATGTACGTAGGTAGAATACCTACGATAATAATAATTATTGTCTTTCTATTATAAATATTTTTGCCAACATAAAATTGACATATTATGTTTTTAAAAATTACTTAACAAATGACTAAATTTAAAATAAAAATAAAGTTATTATTATCCACGACACTTTTCCAGGAAAATCTTAACCTCAAATTCAATCAAGAATAAAAGATGCGCGCGCACGCATTCACCTTTCATTCCCGCTCTATATCTGTTTCTTTCCCTCGCAGCCCCTTCGATACTTTTCTGAAGAAAATATGACCGTCCCGAAAGGGACAGACATACACACAAATATACAAAATCGGCCATCCCTCCATTATAATGAATGTCAGTGCGTGGATTTTCTTGGATGGTGATGACATTTTCGTACGCGTTATTTGCGGGATTTGTGAACGAAAATACGCAAAGTGAATCGATTGCGAATATTATTTTAAATGGTGCGGGTTTCCTTATCAGCCGAGTGAATTGTGGGGAGACTTTTTTGGACGCTGTGGAATAATATCAGTTTTATCACACATAGCTATATGGACCAAACCCCTTTTGAATGACAGGTACACATTATTCTTAACGTGAAATAATGTAACCATAATTACGGAATACGAGAAAATGGGTGTATTTCAGAAAACTACGGAGGCGGTATCATAAAACCTCCTTTTGGAAAAATACTGGTAGGTCCAAGATTTTTTACACTTTTTATTAATTAATCAGGTATCATATAATATCTTCAATCAGTAATAAAAGTGTACTTAAAAATATTAAACAACGCCTATATACGTTTAATTCTAGAAATACCTACATCAATTATTTATAAATAATAATTAACACACTACCACGTGTACCCTTCTTCTATTGATGTTTCAGTTGATTGTGAAATTCTATTTGAAAACTGAATTATTAAATATAATATCTTAGTGCTTTTATGTCAAATTGAAAAATGTTGATCTCATGTTTACGGGCTTAAAGCAATAGTAATTATTTTAGTGTATTTAATAACTAAACATACCTTTAAAATAATCATATTAATATCCACAGTAATATTTGTCTTGCCTTGTCTTGACGTAATTTTCAATCAAGATAATACAACAGTCGTTTGGTGTATTGTTGTATACTCAGGTAAGGGTAATGTAAAAACGTATTTTTTTAATTTAAAATATTAAGTTGGCCAACTAGTTGCCAGGGAAAATTACAATGTAACCGAGGATTTTTAGTAATTTTTTTAAATATAAATGTTGCTTGTATGTACAAGTATGTAGAAACACAAATTATCATAACTTAAGGCCTCAGTCTACCAAAAATGGTTTCATTAAAAAATAATCCAGGATTATGCTGGTGAATTGCGATTTTTTGTTTGTTTATTTGTATTTCTGGTATTTAATTGATTTGGTTATATGAAGATGATGTTGACTTTTTGTAAATAACTTAATGAACTTCGTGATGATTATTTTTAAATGATTTAATTTATTAATATAGTGTCAGATTAATATCCTCGAACTTGCATGTGTCTAAGTATATTTTTTTATTATAATTCCGATGTATATTTGAAAAAAAATTGGGTATCCTTAAGTTTAAACATTTTTTTTTTCTAAAATCAGTTTGCAACAATACGGTTTGACGATCGGTGAGAGCTGTTTTTGTTTATTTTATATTTACTCCTAATAATTAGCAACAAAAAATCTACGCAATTATTGTTTTTTCTCCTGTACACTTGACGTTTTGGCTTTACGATTGTTTACCTCATACGCTCATACCTACAGGTATAATTAAGTTTTTAATGTATTCGTATTTTACTAAATGAGGTGTAAGTCACATAAATGTTTATTGAAATATTTTATGAAATTTTCTCATGCAATAGAGCGGTTCCTTATAATAAACATAGTACACATGTGTAATCCATAAGCGGAGATACATAATCTACCAATAACACACGTTGAAGCATATTCATTTATGTTATGGAGGTATATAATGCATATGATATGTGTGCATTAATACTTAGTACTCATGAGTATAGACAAGTTTGCAAAATTTCAGAGTAGTTATTCTTAATGTTAATAGGAGAAAAAAAATCTAAACTAAAATATATAAAACTTAAGACTTTTTTATCTTTATTTTATTATGAATATATAGTGTGTTTACACGTTTTCAGTACATAACAAACACACATAATGTATATATATATATATATATATATATATATATATATATATATATATATATATATATATATATATATATATATATATATTTTCTACATATATATATATATATATATATATATATATATATATATATATATATATATATATATATATAGAAAACACAGAAGAATATCACTTCGTTTATTTGTCAGGTTTTTGTTCCGAATCCAACATATATAAAATATAAGTGTGTGTCCTAATTTATTATGCGTACTTACACCGCTTAATCTAGGTAGGTGTAATTTATTCTTGCGTTCATCAAGCAGAACGTATGTTTTTTACTTATTTATTGGAATTTGGAACAAAGAGAACCTTTACTAGGGTCGTGTTTTTATTCTATGGCAATAAAAATTTTATAAAATGTTTATAGTCGGTTTCATTTTAGTTATTTATGCTATTAAAAATTTCTTCAGGAATGTTATTTAGTGGCAAAAAGTCTGATTTTTTTCTGAGTCAAACACTTTGTAATACTTCAGGTACTTTTTTTTCAAAAGCACGATTTTCTCTGCTTTATTATGAACTGAAGTAATTTTTGAAATATACCGCGCACTAATGTTGTCAATAAACATTGACATTTCAGAAGTAAAATTTATTTATCGTCGTAAATTATTTTATTTATTTATACAATACTACGTGAAATTAAATAAAAATCATTAAAAAGTTAGCTGTCTCTTTAGCATAAAAATAACTTTAAACTTCGAAAAGTTTTCAAGCTATGTTCGACGGACTTTTGGTAGTAATATGTAAATTATATTCGTTCACCACGTTAAACAATCCAACTTGTTGCAATGATAATATTATGTTTAATTTGCATTATTTCTCACGACATAATCGTACTTACGTTAAGCACACGATAGCAGTTATGCCAGAACTGCTGTAATTAGTAAAACTGACACTCACATAAGCGGTAAAAGTTTTAACTCACACGCCAACACATATTGAACTCCTTTTTACAAGTTTTTCTTTACACGATTTTGAAATAACACGAAATAAGAAAAATAATTTCATTTTTTAGTTTTGGCAAATAGTTTCCAGGATGTACATTTTTACAAATAGTACATTTTTTTACAAATTAATCTCTTTGTACAAAAAAGTTCACTTTGAGGTTTTACTTTTCTCAAGGAACGCATAAACATCATTGTTAACGTTTCTAATAAATCAATCTCCTGTAATTTTGTTAATTCCAAACATATAATTACATTTTTTTTATTTTTCTCTATTTTATGGACTTTCATTGTCCTCCTCATGGCGCAAAATATATAAACTGAATCATTAGAATGTCAGAATTTTATCTGTCAGCTTCAGGCGAAATTTCATCGTCACCTTCTACATCCGATAAATTGACATTAAAAATTATTGGCTTTCTACGTTTTTCCGACTTTTAAATATATTTCTTAACTTCTAAATCGTCTATTGTACAATTTTATTCAGTGATTGATCTTTGAAAGATTACGAGAGATTCAGAAGTTATGAGGATGTAGTTCGTAATGCCTCTATTCGAGTTAGTTTTCGATGACTTGCATGCATGAAACAAGCTCCTAAAACATCTTCAGATAAAAACCCATGGGTAAATTGAAAAAAAGAGATTATTTCTTATTATATCACTAATCAAGATCTTATGCACACTCCCAGGTATACCGTACCACTTCAAATATCACAAATATACATATTACCTGGATTATTTTTATAAGCAGTTAAAATTTTGTCAAATCCTTTTCATATCCACTTCAACAATATGTCGCAACAATAATAGTCCTGGATGAAAAGGATTGTCTGTGTGTTTCTTGGCTTTTAAATTATTATTATTATTATTATTTCATAGATACCTACTACTACTGAGTTGCAAGCAAGATATCTGTAGAAATGTAAGCAAACACGCACGTGGCGGTGCCTGCCACCAAACTCGCCATGACTACATAATAATACATATAAATGAAGGAACCATCTGGAATTGACGCCTATAAACAATGACAAAGGAATAAATAAAACAAAGAATGCGATAAAATTTTCCAAATCGCGTTTCTCGTACTAAATCGTAAAGTTGTCACCTTAACGTCACGTTGCGAGTAAGGATGTAGGTGTCGAAATGATCATAAATACAAAATACCTAATATAAAGTGCATTTCTACCAAGAAGTATCGTTAAAAAACCTTCGAAATAATTACATGTAATTTCGGTCCTTGATTCATTTATATTTTTTATAATTCATAGCGTGAACGTTATAAATTATAATCATTGTAATTTTACCATAATCAACGATTTCTAAAAATTTTAATAGTTTTTTTAAAGCAATTTACAGAAGTGAGTCGCGTGAAGTATATTCTATTATTTTATGGGAAATTTTAATGATATGTTTGTAAAAATTATAACTTCACATTAATTTCGTATTTTATTTAAACAGCTGAAAATATTAAATATTCAATTTTAAACTCACAAAGTGTACCATAATTAGTAAAGGTAATTTAATAATTAAACTCAATGCTATGTTAGCGAGAGCGGATATTTTTCCTTCTATTTTATTATGCAAATAGAAACTCGATAGTTAGACCGTATTTTTCCGCAAGATGGACGTTTTATATACTCGGCCATAAAATTGAAAAGGTCAATGAAATGACGAGAGGGAAAAATCACAAATACAGCTAGCTGTAGTAGATATATGTACCTATTCTGCATAGGTAGATGCGAGGCTTATTTCTCATACTCATCTATGATATTTTTTAGCAAAGCCAAAAAAATGCTTATGAATAAAGCTCTTTTTTCTTTTTTCTACCTCGAATCACAATAAACAAAAATTGGTCTTAAAATATTTTTTAGGCTTTTAATACAAAATTGAAGCTTTTCTTGAATATCAAATGATATTATTTTTAAAGTAATTAAGGGTTTAAAATAATCTTACCTTTTTAACGAATAACAGGTAAGCAACTTTTGAATTAAACATAAGATTTTTTACGTATAAAACTTAGTTATTACGTAACGATAACAACAGCTATGGGAAACGTTAATTTCTCAAAAGCAATTACTAGCTATAAATAAGAATGATTTCTCCACAATCCCCATGGAAAACTTTGCATTAATGGTGACGCTTGTCTCGACGGTGTTTCATAAAATATTTGACATTTACAAACACGGTACTGCTTCATCTATTATACTACGCGTTTCACCACAAACGACTATTAATTTTAAATCATAGTATCAACACCGAGGGATACCGTCTGAATTCTAGGTAAAAGCTGTCGGAATAATAAACATATTTTGTAATATGAGGCACACTTGAAAATTATTCCATACAGAATGTTAATTCAAAAAAAATAGTCTTACAATGACGCATTTCTGTAAATAGGAAAAATATAATTAATTTGAAGAGAAATGATCTTTTAATATATATTTCGTATCAAAGATTGAAGCCGCCGATGAATCTATTAATTATAATTGAAGGATAGTCAAACCTTTGTGAGATCAACAAAGTTCAGGCGACACATTTCCTTTGTTATTAACGGGATTATTTAGCAGATTATTGTGATTATCATAGATATGCATACCTGCATACCTACATTTTTATTCCATGTTATTTTATTACAAAGTAAAAGGATTTAGTGCAAAATTAAGGAAAATGACGTTAAATTATTACAACGGAGGATGGAAAGCTAACAGAAGGTATTCGTATAAGTAGCTTCTGTATCTTGTTGGCAAAGTCGTCAGATATGTATGCACTGCGAAATATAAAATTTTAATATTAAATAGTGCACATATTTATTCCCACCTATCAAGTACTTGTTTCATCACATATTTTCCATTATGGACAATAATTGACAAATCCGGAGAATACCTGCATTACGCAATATAACGCCACATTATAGCCCAAATAAGAAATATTTACAACAAAAAATACAATTTATATGGAAAATCAAATGTGAGTGCCTAACACCGCTATAAAAAAAAACTAATGTTGGATTTGATATCAACCACCTTACATGCCAAATATTGCAATGCCTTATTAACTACCTCGCGGGGGATCGAATCTCGGACCTTATGTTATTAGTCAGTCGCTCTAACCACTATACTACGGACACCTTCAATATATATATATATATATATATATATATATATATATATATATATATATATATATATATATATATATATATATATATATATATATATATATATATATATATATATATATATATATATATATATATATATATATATATATATATATATATATATATATATATATATATATATATATATATATATATATATATATATATATAACGTGGTAATATTTTCCTTTTGAAAATTAAGTGTAAATAATATGTAAAGTGGGTGTATAATAATAAAATAAACAATGTGTTGCTTTGTAATTAAAGTTTATTCTTAATTTATCTTTATAATAATTTTTATATCTATCTATCTATCTATCTATCTGATTCTGACCGTTAATAATATTATCGGAAGTCTTTTGTTTTATTCTGAGCGACGCATGCGGCATCTGGTGGTAGAACTGTTTTATGTAGGTACTTTTTGTAAGTACTTAATAAAATGTATAGGTAGGTACCTAGTTATTTTATTACATATATATATATATATATATATATATATATATATATATATATATATATATATATATATATATATATATATATATATATATATATATATAAGCGGCTCATTTTTAGAAACAGGCATCAAATTGTGATAGAGTGGGTTCGAACCGAGAAACTCTGACTCAAGAGCCCGCGACACTAACCACGGGACTATAACCCGACACAATTTTGTTTATTTATTTTATTATTTTTTTGTCAGAAGTCGCGGATGGGCAGCACCAGCAGCGATGTCGGTAATCCAGCGGCACGTGAGACTGAAGGTCGGCCCCCCGTCCGGCGCCTAGGGGCCTGAGGGAGGATGCGCCCCGTCTCGACCTCCCCGCCCCCCGCGCGCCCCGCGCCCCTCGCGCCCCCCGCCGGCAGCCATGCCATCCCGAGCCAGCGGATGTAGTCTGATGATTGTGAGTTTCGGATTCGTAATGAGAGGCTTGCTATTTTCTGTAGTCGGCTTTAAATATAGCTTGCTTGAAGTGTCTTTACACTGGGGACTGACCGGAGTCATTTCGTCGTAACGTAACACGTTACGATGCGAGCATTCGTATAGTCAGTACAGCGAGCCGAGTGCTCCATCCGAAGTCGGATGCTCGCCGCGAACGACGCTGCGATAAATGTCAGTCCCCACCTATAAGGCCCACCATTCGTTAAGTAGCATTCATTGCACTAGAGACCACCGAAGAGGTCACTTGTCTGCTCACACCCGTTTTATAAAAGAATGTATATTGGATACTTTTTTGTTTTTTAGAATATATATATATATATATTTATATATATATATATATATATATATATATATATATATATATATATATATATATATATATATATATATATATATATATATATATATATATATATATATATATATATATATATATATATATATATATATATATATATATATATATATATATGTATATATATATATATATATATATATATATAATTTTTTTTATCTCCGTACCATTCATTAAGTTTTTTCTTTTCTTTGGTAAGAAAAACTTACTTTTTCAATGCAAAAACGGTATTTCAAGAAAAAAATTAAGTAAATAAAATGTTACTTGGATTTGGAGAAAATTAAGTAGCGACTTAACGAATGCTAGGCCTTAACATTCTAACTCTAGAATTTTCCTCGGGAACTAAGTATTATAGTTTCACACAAAAAAATCTAAGTCGTCAATATCGTCAGGTTAATGTGTTAAAAAGAAAATCTTATTTAATTATATTTACAACGTATTTTTTAAAAGTTCAGTAACAGTACTAACAGCACTGTATTCCATAACAAAAATTACTTGCAAGCATATTTTTTTTAATATTTATAGATTCGGCGTTTAATTTGTAGAACTCTATATTTTAAATATTAAAATCAAACATAGATTTTTTAAAGTCTACTAAATTGTATTTTATTATTAAACACATATAAAAAAGTAACAATTGTTTCGCCTTGTTATGGCATTTTCAAACTACTAGTTTGACAAATTAACACATTAAACTTACGATACGTACTATTCTAAGTTTTGCATGCTAAATATTTTCTTATCGTTGTGCTTTGTTAATATATGTATAGTATTTATAACTTTTCATTTTAGTTATAATTATATTTTACGTTCCCCCCTTTTTTCATTTTTAAGAGCATATTTTATATCAAATGTCCAATTTAAGGTGTTTTTTCATGTTAAAGTATATTAAAAATACGTCTAAATTAGTAATATGTACGTGTATACAAATCTATCAAAACACAATAATATTTTCACACACTAAAAAAACGTAATTTAATAAAAATATTCATATTCGTATTAGATTTTAAAATATAAATAGTCATATGAATAAGTTTTTGTCGTTTTTTTTTAATACAATCAAGCAGATTAATTTTTACAAATAACGTAAATTTAAATTCGATTTAATTAAGTGGAATGTTTAAAATTGTTTAACAGTGAGTAGGCAGGTATTGTGAAAGTGAATTATTTCTCATTTGTAGGAGAAAATCGCCTGCTCCTAGGGCCAAAATTAAAACCATAAATATTTTAGCAAACATAATATTAAAATATAGCAACGTGTCACGCTAATAAGGATTAGTTCACAATCGGTTAAAACGCAAATACTTTTAGCAACTACTTATTTGATAATTTATTTCTTATAATAAACTTTTTCTAGAATATAACGATGTTATTTGAGATTTTTTCCCCTCTTTTAATATTTTGTACAGAACTTATTCGACTAATAAATAAATTCTTTAACAACCAATAACAAAATTTACGAAATATCAGTAACCAATAAAAAACCGGACAGTAAAAATAACATATGGGCAATGTTTTTTTAAACCGTTGGCGGTGCCCAAATAGCACTGAAAATAAAACTTGGTACTGATTGGATTTTGAGAAATATAATATATTTACGTGGAGGCAACGCAGCATTGCACATCATTTGAATATGAGGTGCGTTTGACTTGATTAAACGTATGCAGATTTAATTTTTTTGCCTAATCCACCAAATTTGAAATGAGCATCATTTATTTAATTTGTTTATTTTACAAGACGTTTATTTACAAATATTCTCGTTTACATTTTGATCCATATCAACGATTGTGAAACAACTTAAGAGTAGTTTCCTTTACGTTGTCCATTAATTTTATTTTCAGATAAACGGGTGAACTTCACATTGATCTTAGAAACATATGGTGCTTTCTTTTCACCCTTAATTAATTACTTGATAAATGAGATTTTTCTAGTGTTTTGTGACTATCTAACATGCGAGTCATTCGTTCAACATTTTTTTTATCGTTAGATAAAATTAACCACTAACGCCGACGTAGCTGCGCCAATATTGTGATGTTTAAAATCTTTTTAGCTTTTTATCGAATCTTTAGTCGAAATCGCACCCTTTGTCTCAGTAAGTAATGAGTATCCCTCCCGAATCCATATATCCCAAAAATACAATAATAATAATAAAATAAAACCCTTATCCGCACCCCAATGGTGCATAGGGCACTGCGTCATATAAACGCAGTGTTATCTTGATCGTTTACACACGAAGGAAAGGTGATCAGCCTTCCGCTTCAGGTACCAGTCCAGGGTAATATTGAATAAATATGACAGTGAAAAAATCACTTATATTTATTTTAGCCCCCTTGGGAATCGAACCCGGGACCTCCAGAATGGTAGCCGAGCGTGCTGACCATTACACTACGGAGGCTGACAAACATACAATACAAACAGAAATAGTTGATATGTCGTTATTGTATCGGGACACGACATTCATATAGCTATTTGGCTACTGTTCCAGTATACCATAGTTAAGTATCCCCATAGAATTCGAGAAGGTTATCAATAATAATTCTCCATTTAAAACTGGCGAATTTTATCAAAGTTCGTAATATTTTGTAAGATACTGATAGTAAAGTTATGACTCACGCATTTAGCCATCTAAAAATCTATTAAAATCTACTTTAGATTTAATGTTCCAAAATTGACTGTTCAAATATAAACTTTCTTACATGTAACCCGTGGATATGAGCACAAAATATGCCTCTATCGGAAGCATTTATCAATGATTATAGGTCTTATATCAGTGTTTGACAAGTAGTTTGAAATTATTAGTACGCTTTCGATGGTAATCCATTGCGGATATGTAATGACATATGGGAAAAACTTACGTAAAATATTCCACAAATATTTTTTATGTTTTAAATGCTGTAAAACAAATATTTTATGTGAAGTCAATAGTGAAATTCTGTGCTATTCTCAAAACTTAATTAAATAATCCTTTATGCAAAATTAACTATTTTATATTTATAACAAAAGAAAAGTTATTTTAAAATTCAATTAAAAATAAGACAATAAAAATGTTTAATTTTTTTTCCTAAATATTCTATACGGCACATATCATTTATTAAATGTGTAAAATGAAATATGTACGAGGGTATTAGTTTGTTAAATTAGAATTCTCTATTATAAAAGATTTACAAATACGAAACATATACTTTCAAATGAGGTTTTATGTTTTTTACTACGTTCATAAGATGTTAAGAAATAGCTTTAAACGTATTTGTGATTTAGTAATTTACCTTATATTTTATTTTAGCGTTAGCAACACATTTTTTGGTAGATAGAAGTGTCGGTTTCTTTCCATACATGAAATAAACAAATTTTATTGTAAATATGAAGATATTTTTGTTCTAAAAATAGTCTGTACGATCTTTGAATGAAGAAGGCTCGTTACGCCAGATTTTCAGTAGCATGGGAATTTTCCGAATCTAATATTTGCTTTGGTTCATATTTCATTCGCCCGAGATAGTAATATGATAGTTTTGATCGGGAAACAATTTCAGTTGTTTACCATGTTGTAAAAAGGGATATTACGGATTCTTATACCGACTAATATGAAAAGAAATAGAAGAATATATTTTTGTATGTATGATTTTTTTGCATGTGAAGAATCTCTTTTTCATCTTATTGCTCGATGACTCGTTATATAGTCGACTGGAATGTCAGGTACTTGGTCCACAATCCCTTTCCATTCCTTGTCGTCCTAGGCTAAGTTGAAGGCGGATTTTAGTGAGGAGGCGGTTGACTCCATTATTTTATCTGTCCATCTAACGGAAGACTCATTCACATTTGAATGTCTCAGTTACTACCGGCTCTCTGGCAAGACTCTCCTTGGTCTCTCTGACAATATTCCAAAAGTAGGGAAGAATCCGTTTGTGCATGCTGTGGAGGTCTTCCGGTAATTGTTCCTAGAAGATGGATATATCTGTACTTATGCGTTTTGCAGTACAAGAACTACGTAGCATCCGTCTTCAGTGCCACATTTCAAACACGGGCAGCATACACCTTTCTCTTGAGTCCTTGTGTTTCACTTCATACAATGAAATGATAAATAATTTCATTGGTACAGTTGTTCGTTTACCCAGTATGGACCGATTTTTGTATTTTTTTGTCAGACTAGATATTGATGATTTTGTCATTCCAATTCTCTTCGGATATCGGTTTCACAATCTTTTTCTTTAGGAATGAGAACGTAAATAAATAAATATCTCTTAAAAAATTGTCTCTGCATTACCGATAAGAACTTTCGTTTTTGTTTTGTCCATTTTTAGTTCCAGATATTGGTGTTTTATTTCGCCTCTACGGAAGAATTCAGACATTTTATTATCATTATTGGCTATAAGAGTCTTTCCGTATGTAAATTATATGTTGCATATCTTTCTTCTCACCTGTCTAGTACTTGTTTTTATCATATTTTCTCCATATATTTGAGATGTAGGATGCAATGTGGAGATTAAAGATTTTTTGATATGCATATATAAATATATTATAGTATTATTATTGTGCGGCAAAGGTTCTATATTTTGACAATAACTCAAATAACTCAATAAACAAATTCCTTTAAATCGAACAAAAATGGAGAAAATCTGCATTATTCAATAAAACGCCACATAATGGCCAAAAAAGCCATTTTCACTACAACAATAAAACACGCATAATTTGAATGGAAAATCTAAAGTGAGTGATCAAATCTTCAAATTGAAAATAGTTTAGCAACTTTTTTACATTGTGACCTACACTATAGATTTACGATACGATCGATAAAAAATTGAACTAAAAAACAAATGTTTTTCGTGATTTCTGGTCTGATTAAAAACCTATAGTTGGATTTGGAATCAATCAGTGCTAAACTACCTCGCTGGGAATCGAATCTCGGACCTTATGTGCGATAGTCAATCCCTCCATCCACTATACTACGGACACCTTTACCTACATCTTTAAAACTTCATTTGCATCCGATGGTGCATAGGGCACTGCATCATATAAACGCAGTATTATCTTGATTGTTAACACATGAAGGAAAGGAAAAGTCCAGGGTAATATTGAATAAATATAAGAGGGAAAAATCACTTTATTTATTTCACCCCCCCTTAGGAATCGAACTCGGGATTTCCAGTATGGTAGCCGAGCATGCTGATCATTACACTACGGAGGCGAACATACATACACCTACAACTTCATTATATTATACAAGTGTATAAATATGTATGTGTATAATTCCGCGGTCTGATTGCATTCAGACTTAACCTTCTGTTGGTCCCGCGCGACCCCTCGTATCGATTCTCGTCGTGACCCACTTGGCCGTGAGTGACTGATCCGGGACGGGGCGGGACCCTCTCCCGCGCCCGCACCCCGTGTACACAGCCGAGATTGGAATGCAAATAGGGGGCGGATTTTCACAAGGGTTAATTAGCACCTACACGATCGACGAAGGGTTAAGTGCTTTTTTTAAAAATCATTTACTTGCAATTGATGACTGGCGTCTAGACTTGACAGACTTTTTAAGAGGTGAGGATTCGAGAATTAAGTAATTATTCTCATACTTTTTAGGTTTTTTTAATATATTTTTCTTAAAATTATTTAATCTTTTTGGTTCATTAAAATACGTAAGAACGATGTAAACCAAATACGTTTCGTTTCTTTATTCAGTTACTGGTTAGATATTTTTTTGTCTTCATAGCATCATTGAACTATGTGGTTTGTAAAAAAATAGTATTTTTTGGTGCCTGAAATAAATATATTTTTGTAAGAATTAACCATTTTTATTTCATTATTTTTATTATTTAAGGGTATTGAATAAGCCTTTTATTCGGATCCATATAAAGCCTTGAATTAATCTCGTTTTAGAATTACAAATAAAACCCCTTTTTAATTCTCATTTACTTTCCATTCGCATTTTATTGTTCTACATGTATTTTTTTTGTTAGATGGAATAAATTGATAGCGCTCAATGAAACCGCCTAAGCGATTTGTTTGCACACTTAAAAAATAACAGGTATTATATTGTATAAATTTATTTTATTTATTGTTTCGGTATTAACTTTTTGGTAAGACATGTTACAATAATTAAAGAAAACACTTGTTTTTTACCACTTGAGTTTTATCAAAGACTACATGTTTTAGAAGTTAAACTTTCATCATGCAGGTCTGTATAGTAACTAAAATAGGTGGCTTGGTGGCTTTCTGCAAAAAAACATGTTTATCATGTTTATGAATTTGTAAATGAATGTATATATTTATGTTGTTTTTGAAATTAGCCTGTAACGTTTTTAAAATACATTATTCAGTTTAAAGGGAGATAAAATGATTTTTTGATTTATGTTAGAGTAAAAAGTATCGAAAGAATAAAAATATCTTGTCATAAGGTATTCACTTTTTTTCCAATTTTTGAAAAAGTAAGTGTTCTTAAAATTCTTTTTATTAAAAAAATATCGCCCACGAAATGAAATATCAAACTCAGATATACATATGAAAATTTTACGTAAAATTCAGGGTAAAACTCATTCTTTATTTGATGTAGTTAATGTAACATTCATTTAAATTAAGTAATATTTAACAGTTATTTTCTAAAATCTTATGTATATGGTATATTATCAATTAATTGCTGTCGTTTATTAGGCATTTTTATCCTAAAATAATATAATACAATATTTATAACGTTTTTATTAATTTATTCAACTTACTATCATTATTTGGATTTTCTGGTACACTAATTGTATACTTTTAACCCTTTGTCAATCAAACAATTTTATGAATATATTATTTTTTCTGTTATGGCAAACTTAAACAATTCCATTTTTAAAGTTTATAATTGAAGGTATTACTATTTTTTTTTGGTATTGAATCATTTGATATATTTTGCATAAATTTCTGACTATTAAAAAAGATTTTTCTCTAGTTCATTCTTGTTTTTTTAGGATTATTTTCATCAGCGTCATATTAATAAGCGTTAAAAAACATTAATTCTTAGTATCATTGTAAATTTAGCAGAATTTTACAGCAACGAAAAGTTGTCTGGAAAATATTCAATAAAACTTTTCTCGAAATGGAATGGGTGTATAATGTTTGTAATGAAAATTTTAAAACACTTAAAGAAAGATAGAATCATAGATACTGGCGCAAGGAAAGTTCGTGAGAAAAGTTAAGTTCGCGTGAAATCGTTCGTTGTTAGCTTTATGCAAAAGTTAACAGGCATATCCCCTTTGCGGTTCCGTGTGCCAAGAAGTTGCGCGGCCAACTGAATATTTCCGGCAAAAAGAGTAAAATCCTTAATGATGAAGAGACCGTACTTGTTGCCAACACTTCCGCTTGTTGCTGAACTAAAAATATAGCGGACTTGTTGATCCTTAAACGTAATGAGAGACGATACGACACTTCGGCCTGTGTATACTGACTTGCCTGTATGGCATACATACAATACCTACGTACCTACTATACAAGCACTACATCTACTCAATCGAGGGAAGAGATCGCTGGGAGATGAGTTACTAGGGTGCAAAAAGGTTTTTTTTACTGATATAAAATGTGATTTTTAAAAATCACTTTATTGTAGATAACCACAGCCAAAAATACTATATTTGGAGCAATTAAAAAAATGGAATGTTGAACTTATTAGTTATTGATATTTAAGCTACTATTAAATGGCTTCTTTTACTTCCATAGTTGCAGTTTCCATTTATTTTAAAACTAGTCCATCACGCGTAACTGTGGGTCAGTCTGGTTAAAAGGAAAAGAAAGAAAACAGGAAGTGCACATTTCTAATGTGCTTTTGAACATGCTTTGGAATCAATTAAACTATCAAAACCAAAAATGCTATCGAAAACATTGAAAATGGCAAGTGTCAACGGCTATCAAGAAGCATGCGTGAACAATGTTTAGTTTGCCTGTGTTTCTGTTACACTTAACAGATGGCGCTGTCATTGCGGTAAAAGATTTTTCGTGAAAAATTGGTTTTATCTGTCACAAGTAAAAATACCTATCACTTAAATAAAAACGCGCGTTTTTTAATGCAACGTTGTGTCATAACTGCAAAGGAAGCTGTAAATAACTATAGAACTTTTCTTTTTATTTATTTAGATAGTATAGATTATAATATCATTTACGATTGAACATCCCCAAGATGTTGATACTTATACATTACTTAATCTTTTTCTTCTTCTTCTTTGTTTCTCCATAGCTGGATATAGGCCTCTTCTAAGTTTTCCCAGACTTCTCTACGTTGGGCTTTTTGGACAATGTCATCAGCCCATCTTTTCTGGGGCTGACCTATTCCTCTCTTCATGTCCCATGGTCTCCACCGCAGATCTCTGGATGTCCATATGTCCATTTCCTGTCTCCTAACACGACCCACCCATTGCCATTTCAGTCTGGCAACGCGATCACATCGAAAACCTTTGTCTTGATTTCTTCTTAATTTCGACAATATTTGATTTCTTCGCTACTGATTCTCAGATCTGATCTAATAATCGCTTCAAATAATGTTTAAAACGACTCACAGCAACACCAAACCGATTTTTAACAGAGAAATTCATCACTATAATAATTGAGGACATAATAAAATACATGTGGGGCCGATAAACTCAACTAAGTTTGGAGTAAAGTCCTTACAATATATTGCATATACCCAAATTAACCAGCTGCCTGACATACATAAAAAAGAACCCAATCAGGGATCTAAAATGAATGAACTGAAAAAATCCTTTATGGAATGATACTTGTGTAAGTGATAAGTTATATTTTTTCCATTAAACGTGCTTTTTACCTATCGTTTTTTTACATGCCTATTTGCTGTTCTTTTTCTTTCTTTATATTTCACATTTTGACTTGCATTTTCTTATTTGTTATTTACTTTCTTTTCTGTTTTTCAGTTAACCTTAATCCCATGTCCCAAAATTAGTAATGGAAATTACTCATCGGGAAAATTATAAATGTGAATTATGTAATATGTTTCAGTAATTAAATAAATAAATAAGTAAATAAATAAATAATGGTATACACTAATCAAGATTTTTTATCGACTAGAGGAAGTGCAACTTTGTACAGTATGGGTTCGTGTGAACCCACGCTAAGGCTGGGCGAATAGCGTGACAAGTCGATTTTGCATGCTCGAACCATAATATTCAATAAAACTTTTATTAATTAAGACTTATTGGGTTAATTAAACCACGACATTTCTTCTTCATTTACTGCATATGTTAGATATGTAATAGTATAATAATTTAACTTGCATTGTTGAAGAGATATTTTTTTAACTGCCATCGATCGCATCCCTCGTACGCAACTAATGATGCAAAGTTTACTTCATTGAATTAATATAAAGTAAATAATGAGTTACGCGAAGGCAAGGTGACCAGTCCTTAAGCAGCAAGTTATGGGAAACCCATTAATAGCGATAAACTAGTAAAAAGCATAAAAATACTCTAGTAGGTACACAACTATGATACCCGCTTCATCCACAACGAAGGGTTGATGGTCCCAAGAGTGTATAAGATGGTCCCAACAATGAATAAGGAAGTAGAACACTTCAAAACATAGTTTCGAGCAAGTTTTATTTCTTGCCGACGGGGGTAAGAGGGCAAACAAAAATAAGGACCTAAGGCAAAATAAAGAAATGGGTAAATGATTAGGAAATGATATTCTTCAATTTTTTTAAAAGTTTTAGTTTTTCTTTTTTTTTCTTTTTTGTGTGTACATATATTATGCTTAAATATATATTTTTTAATAGGAACTCCACCGACAGGTTGCCAAAGATGGCTTGGTGGGTCTCCGCAAATAAATATTGATTATTACATATATTAATTTATAAATGTGTATATATATATATATATATATATATATATATATATATATATATATATATATATATATATATATATATATATATATATATATATATATATATATATATATATATATATATATATATATATATATATATATATATATATATATATATATATATATATATATATATATATATATATATATAAATTTATGTGTGTGTGTGTGATATTCATAATAATTACAATTATTATTTAACAATATAATAAAACCCACAAAAGTATTTTCTTTACTCATATTCAAATGTGTTTTACATGTTACTACAATATTTATTTATTATTTATAAATACATGCGATAAAATCAAATATTATTTCCGTTACAAAAATTACGAATTCAAAGAACTTTTTACATTTAGCGAGTGTTTGTATTATTCATAATCCACTATTTTATTCATTCGCCCAAATAAGTGAAGAATGATTGACGTAGATAATTATTATAATGTGTAACCATCTACCTACTCCCTTTGTGCTTACGGAACGTCAATATTGATGTAATACATTTTTAATTATTTAAACGAAATCTAATCGATAACTCGTGACAGGAGGATGTTTCTCTAAAAAACGTTATCACCCTTTAACGCCATCTGTGAAATTGTGTTGATAATAGAATGATTTTTATTTGGTTCATAACTTGGATAATAATGAAAACTGTCGGAATGAAGTTTCAGAAAATGCCGATAGGAGTGCTTTACGTCGAAAATTCAAACCTTGTTTAAGATTAATTATATCATATCAAAGTTTTTTAACTGCCCAGAAATACATACATTTGTTTCTTATAAAAAACGATTTAATCGCTTAAATTCCAGATTTGAGAAGTTTGAAAATTCTTTTTATAACTTGTGTTCTTGTTGCAAAATAGCACTAAGCTTTTGGCTTTTTTCTCTGTATTATCTTTTGTAAATTTATAAACTAATATTTAAAAAACGGAATAACGCAAAAGATAATGAATTGATTATGGTGTTTTTACGATTTTAAATCAAACGAATTCGGCGTGTAATTGACATTAAAATAAATATTGGAGAATACCGGTTATGAAACTTTGTGTATTAAAAAATCCTGGGGTAAAAAGCGTTTAAAAAACGCACAAACTATGTACCTTCACTTTAATTTGGTCACATTGACTTCTTCTATTACTTGAAGTACAATTTAAACTGTAGTTTTTATAATACAAATTAATGTTTATTGAGACGAGTTGAGACCTTCATAAATAGACACTGTGCGTAAAAATATTACCTTCTAGATAATTAAGTATGTACTTTAATAGAGAAAAGAAAAATATCAAACGAATTCGCAAACATTATTATTTTAATGAAAACGAGAATGGTTTTAAAAATACCCTTAACTCGGGGTTTCAGGTCTACGCACATCTTCCTTTTTTGTAAATCATAATTGTATAAAATACACAAATGGAAAACCCCGTTCTACATTCGTTTACGAAATAAAAACTTCGATCTTGTAAATTACCTCATAGCTAAGAAATTTGTAAAAATATAAGTTATATATCTGTCAAAGCACTCGTCAATTTGAAAATTGGATTGCTTGTCTAAAATGAACCATAAATGAGTTTTAGTAAATTAATGGCACACTGTCATATTTTCTGCTATTAATCACATCTTTTACCAGATTAAAATATATGTTGGTGGTAATATTCGTAAATGTATTTTTTTAACAACCAATTTATCAATAAATCATTAACGAAACTAGTTTTGGATGGCAAGAATGATTACTAGTTGTTTTTAAGAAAAATTAAATTAAATTTAGCGATACATCCAACAGTCTTTACTTGGATGAAGCAAAGGTCTAAAGTAGTAGCAACGCGCTCCTCTTTTAGCCTCAGAACTTTACCAAGTAACCGTCTTTGTTTATTAAAACACATTTACATGTTTCATTCGTTACAAGTCAATCCTCAAAAGTGACGTCTTACGTCTTAACTAATAAAGACGTCTTACTTCTTGGCGTAAAACGTCTTCATTTGTTAAAAATAAGTATAAACATAAATAAATCAAATTTTTTTTTGGTTACATTCATTGCAAACTAAGGATCTCGTGAGATACGAGTACATGAGGTGTCTTTTTTTACAAAGTTTATCGGTTGAGGCTCGGAAGAATCCAACACAGGTTTTTAAAATGATCCATTCTCATCGAATTGCTAGATAATGATTTGTCTGTCATTAACTCGTAAATCATGTTTTCTGTAAAAGGCCTTAAGGCACTGAAAAAAATAGGGTCTGAAATCTTGGTCGAAAAAACACGAGACATATACCCAAATATTTTTAATAGCTACCAAACGCCTTCGAGTAAAGAGTATAGCTATAATTACTGACAAAAATTAAGACGGTTTTCATATTTCGTTCTCAGTAAACTTCTTTAACTATGTTTTTTTTAATGTTGACAAAAATATTATTTATCTGCCTACATAATAATTTTAGCAACTGATTTAGAATAGCTCAATGACCACAAATGTAATAAGTGCTGCTAAAACCCCTTAAACATATATCTAAATAAATTAATTGGTCCAAAAATTCTGTAAATACTGTAATTTTAGTTCCTGTCTCAGCCAATTGAACCGTAATTTTTCTCCCGTCCCTTCTAATCTCACTTTCGTGCGGTTAATTAAGCTCGCCTAATTTAACGTTAATTCTTCTCGTCAATTGCAACTCGCAAGGCCGTAGTGCCTCCGGCTCCGTGCAACGACATAAAGTATTCACCTTCCGTGAAAGGTTTTATAGGCGCCGTCCACGAAGCTTTAAGCCATGCCCCTATATAAATTATTACCAGTCTCCGATGGGCCGTCGCGGCGCCTACTTCTTCGGAGAGCGGCCATGTTAACAGCGAAAAGCGTCGCGAAACTACACCACTTAAAAATCAACAAACCAAATATCGTCATATTTGTTTAACGTTTATTTTATGAGTTCCGGGGAGTATTTTGTAGTGACGAAAAAGATGACAATCTGTTTAAATATGTTTCCATAATAGAACCTTTAATATATCTACGAATCGGATAATATTTTTTGCCAAAATGGGATGAAACAATATCAGTATTTATAACAGAAATTTAAGACAATGTAGTAACATAGCATAATAAATAAGTGATAAAATTTAATAGTAGACCAATTACTCTTAAATATTTCTAATTTTGACTAAATCTTAGTGCCTTTGTATAAAAAATAAAATAAAAATACACATCTTTAATTTTAAATTGTTAAACTTTGCTTAGATAAAAATTTTAACTCCTACGGCTTTGGGTTAATTTAAAAAACACTTTAAATCTTAAAAATAATATACCAAAACATAACGACCTGTTCTCGTCTGCTTATATTTATTATTGACTGACTAAACTACGAAATAATTAACATATTTTCAAAAATAATGCACAATGTTTTATTATTTTATAAAATTATATTTTACGTAGTAATAATGTTAAATATACAGTTAAATAAAATGTATTTTTATGTGGGGGTAATATTTTCAAAATATTATAATATCATAGTGTTAGTATGTGCTTGGTGAATATGCTTTAAAACAGTTAGTAATTAAATATTAGAGAGAGAGAAAAAACATTGGTAAATGAATATTTAAAAAAATATTTTTCCCTATATATTAACAAAATATAACATTGATTTTTTTATTGTTTGTTGTTTTATCATCAATATAAAAATAGAATATACATCATGATTTTTTTTAAGTAATCGCTGTTTTATGTATTCAACTGAAATTCGTATATAAAATATGGTTATAAAAACAATGCTTCAATCGGTTTTTTATAACTGTATTTGATATAAAATATTTATAAATATGAATTAAAACACATAAAACAATCATTACTCCAAAAAAACTAAGGACTTATTACAACAGTATGACTAGTTATTTATTATGGTATTTTGAGTGTGTCCAAATCTTTATGAAGATGAAATCTATATCTAGATGAAGAAGAGTATGGAAGATTATATAAAGTTGGTTCGGAAGATAGAATCTTATTTTTTGCTATCCTAATAATCAATGAGTTTCCACACGTTCTATCCAATTTGGTATGCATTTTAGTATATCTAGTCCTGACATATAAGAAAAGTATTTTTTGCTGTGCGATTGGTAAATATTATCAATATTATAAATGTAAATATACTTATATAAATAAATATATATATATATATATATATATATATATATATATATATATATATATATATATATATATATATATATATATATATATATATATATATTGTATATATATATATATATATCTATATATATATATATATATATATATATATATATATATATATATATATATATATATATATATATATATATTTTTTTATATATATTCCAAATAATCATGCCCGTCAGAGATTTTCTTTATCTAAAACTAAAATTTACCCATTTCCTTATTTTACCAAAAGCTGCTCACGTAAACTACATGCACGCATGTTTCAAATCATCATATAAGAAATAAACGTCAAATCAAAGAATAAATATTCGCAGGTTTAAGCGCGATTTCAACACGGAATGAAATAATGTATGAAAGTAAATTTATGGCAATCCATCACTTGAAATAAAAAAAAATAAACCGTCGCCTTCTATGAACTATATGAAAATTATTCTACAAATAAATAAATAAAATAGAAATATTCACGGTAAACCTAAAATAATGTAAACACGAAATTTAACGTATATGCATTTCTTTGTACAAAATAGTTGCAGTTTTTTTAAATATGGATATTAAATTATCAAATAATACTTAAGTATTTAAATCAAATTAGTTTTGTTAATCGATAGCCGTTTACATTTTTACTGTAATTAATATTATTTTCATTACATAACTAATAGGAACTACCAGACAACAGTCGGTCATTGGCGACAATTATTAAACTAGTCTTCATTCCATTCTGAAAATCCATTCTAAAAACAGTCGACCGCTGTGTTGTAAAATAAGTAAAAAAAATATGCTAAAAAATCACAGTAATTATATTTTTTGATAAATGTATTATTATAATATCAATTCATTATGACATGGACCGATATGGTCCGAGTAATAACTTTGAGCAGTTTTGAATTTTGCAATTTTAAATGAGTTGGTCAATAGTACCTAACGCAGAGAGCATGAAAACATATTAATGTTTTCATGATAACAATATAATTAGTTTTATCATTATACCATGGGAATATATGAATTTTAAAATCCGTATACAAACAACAGCTTATTTTTTTTTTTACCTCCTTTTTATGAAAATATAATATTTTATCTACAATAATTAAAGAAAACACTTCGTTTTTTACCACTTGAGTTTAATTATAGACTACATGTTTCAGAAGCTAAACTTCCATCATTCAGGTCTGTATAATAACTAAAAAGTTATTATATATCATTCAGGTCTGTATAAGTTATTATACAGACCTGAATGATGGAAGTTTAGCTTCTGAAACATGTAGTCTATAATTAAACTCAAGTGGTAAAAAACGAAGTGTTTTCTTTAATTATTGTAACATGTCTTACCACAAAGTTAATGCCGAAACAATAAATAAAATATTTTATCTATGTAGAATATAGTTTTTTAATGGGAAACGTTTGTAGAGAAGAAATGTTAGTGTTAAATAAACTAATAATAGTGGTAGGTATGTACAAAGTAAAACTTCAATTAAAATGGATAGGTTTTACCACAAAGTGACTGCCGAATCAATTAATGAAAGAAATATTTTAACATAATATAAAAAATTTTAATTCGTCCTTTATATCTTTCACAACTGAAATATTTTTTTATAAACCTAAGTGTTGCGTCTATGAATTTTATAAATATCAAATACATTTTTTAAATTGACTTTTTATAATAATATAAAAAATACCCTCGGCTTTATTTATTTTCTCAATGGAAAAAGTCGGCATTTAGTGTGAATATTTTTGTGATTGGTATTATAAAACGGCATATTATAAAACGACCTAGTTAAACTGATCACATATTGATCTATGCAGGATTTAAAACAATTTTCATATTCACTTCGGCTCCAGTATGATATATAACCCGATGTTAAGGTGTGTCGTTTTAATGACACTTTTGAGTAAGGAGTATTTTTCCACACGTAGAGTGATATTATTGTTCAAGGTCTTTTTTATACATTCTACCCTTTGACACTTTTTGACATTTATGAAGTTGATGTTGACATATTCCAACCAAATTTATCGTTCCTTTTTATATGCAAGGAGTATGTCTAACGAGTCACACCGTATAGAAATTTGAAATTTAAAATGTTTTACATAAAATAATTAATCTCAATTTTTTTGATTAATTTTAATCTTTGTAAAAATTATTTAATTCAAAACGTTACACTGATAATGTCCAAAAACTGTTAACTAATACATAAATAATTATATTTATATTACAATTTTTTTTTTAAAGTTTTGTGGTGCAGTGAGGTTAAATAAAACTCAAAATGAAATAATTAGTATTTTTTTATAATAACTATTTTCGTTCCTTTACTTAGTCATCAACAGGGCTCGTTCCCGGAACTCACTTCAAGTCAAGCTTTTTACTAAAACAAGTTTTATTCAAATATCATTTAAATAAAATTTAAATCAGTACTAAACTTTTAATAATTTTGAAGAATTATATTAATATATGTAGATTGTAATTACGTAAGCGCAAACATTTTTTCGTCTAACTGATTTTGAAAATTTAAAAAAAAATATTTCATTATATATAAATATTTATACATACATACACACATACATATGTGTATATATATATATATATATATTATATATATATATATATATATATATATATATATATATATATATATATATATATATATATATATATATATATAAAAATATCTAAATATATATATATATATATATATATATATATATATATATATATATATATATATATATATATATATATATATATATATAATTTTTTTGTAAATTATTGACGTATTTTATTCACGGAAGATATCAGCGGAAGTTATGTTTAATATGGCTAAATTCCGTCATTAGTTATGCGTCTTACTTTGCTTCATACCAAAGTTTAATGCACCTTGTTGGGTGGCTGGTGATTTACAATAGGTAGGTACTACGTTATTAATTTATCACTCGGCTCTAGGAATTGGGTACTAACGTGAACTTTGCGACTTAACTTAACACATGCATCGCAAATTTGTGTTATGTATATAAACTACTAATAAACGTCTTAGCACCTATACAAACAAAATAATTAATAAAAGAGGTAATTGGAGTTTATACCTACTGATGAACATTACTATTACTACCATACGGTTTTAAATATAAATGACATTTATAAAATTATTTCCATGTGAATGATCTTAATCAGTACAAATATGTTTCAAAAAACTCCATAAACTTTCATCTCCGTCTTTCTTAACGAATCATTACGAATACACACTTATCTTGCTTGAATATTTCAAAACTTCTTAATATGTCACATTCAGAATATATAATATATTTATCCGTTAACATAATTTCAGATATTCTGTTTATAATATTTTGAAACGTTTGAATCAGATTTTTTTAGTAGTTTTGACTTTTATCTTAATAATCCCAGAATAATTCAAACCTTTAAACAGAAACATATCCATGCTCATTTGGTGACATCTGAATATTGATTTTTGCCAACAATACTGATATTGTAACTCTATCATTTATTGTAATTTATTCAATAGTAATTTTCTTTTTTAAAACAGTTTTTAAGTTTAATATAACATAAACAAGTAGCTTCCAATACTTGTCATACTTACGTAATTCTCGCTTATTTTGAGCTCTAATCTGAACAATGTTTGAACATTTATTTTACACAATGTTCAAAGTGTTATACACAAACAATGTCTGACTGTATACATGTGTATACAGTCAAACATTGTCAACACAGTTCAATAATTTGTTGCAGAAATCAATACCCATTAAAAACTATGGTAGACTACAGGCAAACGCTTGTACGTCTACAAAAGTACCGAGACTGGTTTATAAAATATAAATTTAACAGTCGAATGATAGGAATCAACCTACCTGCCTCTGAACAGATGTGAAGCACCTATTGAGGTGGATAACAGGGTAGGTGGGAAGCAGCCATAATTCGGATATGCTGGACTTACATATAAAGCATTTATCTGATATTTAGGTTTATTTATTTCACAATAAAAACAGAAAAGATTTTTTTATTGCATACAATCATTGCATACATCAATAACAAATTTTAAAAAGTTTAATATATATATATATATATATATATATATATATATATATATATATATATATATATATATATATATATATATATATATATATATATATATATATATATATATATATATATATATATATATATATATATATATATATATATATATATATATATATATATATATATATATATATATATATATATATATATATATATATATATATATATATATATATATATATATATATATATATATATATATATATATATATATATATATATATATATATATATATATATATATATATATATATATATATATATATAATATCTCAAGATACAAGAAAAATAGGCATTGTAAGTTTTAAAACCGAACATCTGTTGAACGTAACAGGAACACAGCAACATTAAACATTGCTCCAGGCGTACTTCTTGACAGCAGCTGTCATTAATTGCATTGTTGTTTCATAGATTTGATATTTTCATCGCTTCACAAGCATTGTGAAATTAAACTTATTAAAAATGTGTGCTTTCTATTGTATTTATTTTCCGCGTAGCCGAGCACAGCTAGTAAATAATGAAATTGAAAATACATAAAACAATGCAATAAATTTTCATTATGCTAGTACCCTATAGTTAGTCACCCCAGTAGGTGCTCGCTAACCAAACACTACCAAAATCAGGGTAATATCAACACGCCGGGGTCGTTAGGGCCATGGTTATTAGTTTAGTGAGCTACTATTGGAGGTCAATCGGCTTAGCTTTATTCTTTATATACCGGTTACAATTCATATTGATACTAGAATTCCTGTTCGAGGAGAATCGTTGAAAGGAATAACATTATTTTAAAACACATACGTATTCAATAAGACACTTTTTATTTTATCACTAAATTTATTGGTTACTCCGTCTCCATGAGATTCAATTTATGTAGTTGGATAATTGTGATTGTTACATACATATGTACTTCAGTTTATGGGTCCACACCTTGATTTTCCTGAAAGTGTGATTTTTGCTTTCGAGTAGCTTTTAGCTTGAATCAAATATGGCAGAAACAAAAAACAACGTACTTAAACTAAAACTGTCAAGTGGATATTGTAAAATATCAAATTATTTACTATTATACGAGTATATGTTTTAAAAAGATTTTTTTTTATTTACTGTACTTTTTAGGTGGTTACAGCTCTCAAATTAATTCAATATTTAAGTATGTAAAATAAATTACATATCTTACAAAAAAGGAATAAAAAAGGAAGACAAGAGAGAAGACGAAATACAGAATATATTAGGTACTCAAAATATAGTATTGAAAATAAATATGAAGAAATTGTTAGTGTAATTGGTAGATAATAATTCTGTTTCCGCATTAAAGCAAACTGAATCTTTTTTACTAAAGAGTGTTTTAAATTATAATGTATTTTTTCTTACAACATGACGTGTTGCCGTGTTAAAAAAAACACCAATTACATTTTTTCCCTTTTAAAGTATGTTTTACAAGAGAAATAATAGTGCAGGGCCCAAGTAATTTACGCCTGACAAGGAAAACATGCCAAATCTCTTTCATTACCTTAATACGTCACGGCATTTTTTCTTGTACGTACTGTATAAATTCCAGTATTTTTGTTTACCATAAATGTGCCTTTTAAAAAAATCCAAAAAACGTTTTTCATATATGGTATCGACTGCCTCTGTAGTATAGTGTTACCGCGTTTGCCCATACTGGAGTTCCCAGGTTTGATTCCTAGGCGGGTCAAAATATAGGTAAATGTTTTTAACTCACTTTAATTTTTATTTTATTACCTGGAACCTGTAACGTTCGCCTTGTCGTCATTTTTTTTTATTTGGAAACATATTACATACATATAATATTTCATCATATATACATATAATATTTCCGATGAGTAATTTCAATTTAATTAACAATCAACTCAATATTATATCAACCGTAAGCAGTCCCCTATGCACCTATGGGAGAAGGTTGAGAATACTAATTTACTATATACTTACACATATTTGTTTTATTTTAACTTAACTTAGCACTAACCGCTTCCATAGTAAATAATTATGGATTCGATAATGCTTTTCTTGAATACATATTTTCAAACATTATTACAACATTATCTTCTTGCTCTCCCTCATTGTCTGGTACACAGTGGCACGTGACAACCCCATCCTTATTTACCTTTATGGGGGCATTTTTTAAACGAATCTGTTTTACCATAATCGGCCAGTTTTCACAGTGGCTACGATATCTGGTTCACCATATAAGGCCTGCAGCTCATAGTTCCACCTGACTTTAATCCGTCAATTCTTGAATATTGGACTTAGTAATGAATTTATTAGTGAATTAATTAGTGAATTTTTCTAAGTACTTTCCTCTTCCAGATTCGCTCCCATTTAGAAGAGTTATGGATACGGGCTTACTGCGTATAATTTGTTTTATTTTTAGCTTCCATGCAGGCAAATTATATATTATTATAAAGATAGCTCACACACTATAATAGTTCCGTTCGGTTCCTTAGCTTTGATTTATGTCCAACCAAAGGTTTCAAAGAAAAACGCAAGGTTTTGCAAATTACGGTAAAAATCAAGTTAACCATAGAAGGTTTCGAGATATATTGATTTAAAGAGGTTTGAAAATCAATAGATTAATCGGGATATAGTTTGTGTTTCACAAGAAACTAGCGATTTGCAAAGTGTTGTTTTTATATTGCACATGTAAAAACCGCTACAAACTTTCTCAGTTAACTGGTACCTTCATATTAACAATCCTGTTTAAATATTGCCTGCACACCAGGCGTTGGGACACGTTGCTTTAATTTAAATTTATGGACTGTAGTGTCTTACATAGTGAGTGCCATAGTTAGTTACTTTAACTTGTATTTTTAAAGCACGAGTTTCTCATAACCAATGCCACGAAACCGGCAACTTATTTAACATTATATCTCCTCCGCTCTTCAATGGTTCAAGTATAAGGTTATAAATTGCTTTACCAATAGAATGTTGGTATAGCAATTTATAACCTTATTACTTACTTACTGATTGTATTAGTCCAATAAGGGAAGCTTTTCCAAATGAAAGAGGGAACTCTTTTGTTCCTCGCCATTCCGCAATATTATTTTAACAAAATTACTTCGGATAACACGTAACCTATTTATTATACTTATAGATATAGTATAGATATGTAGTTTTAATTTTACTTCAATTCAGCAACATGCAAGTTTTTATTATTAGTAATTAATTTGAGAGTTACCCAGTGAATCTGTAACGTTAATGCTGATAAAACGGATCGACAACCGGTTTCTTAATACTTAATTCGTTAAATATAATGGTCCTGAAGTCTCAAGTTAAAACGTTATCTTTCCATTGGAATCAAACTCTACGGATACAGATCCCTATTGGAGTTTCTGGTATAGAAACGAAGTATTTAACGAAACAATTACAAACATTAGTGCATTTTTTAAATAATATATAATATAATAAGTAAAAACAAACACTCATAAAAAGAAACGATTCTGCATATGAAGCGTTACGTAAAAAGTATTATTTAAAACGAATAGTGTTGTGTTTTGAAATTAAAATATTTCGTAGGCTAGCCAACCTCTCCTATTATACGCGTATTTTTTAACGAATCATATTCATGACAATCAAAATATTCTTAAGTGTTTATGTGCGCGTGTGTGAAGAATAATAAGGACTTAAAATATTCACGGCAAAGCATGGAAAATCAATGTGTCGCGTTGGCCTAACGAGTTTCCCTGATTGCTGAGAGCGAATTAAAAATAGATATGGTGGGAGGTGCTTTGCGGTAGTCTGGATCAGGGCTGGGTTTCATACGAAAATAATCATTTAACTCCGTAGTATTAATAGTCCGCCTCCGTAATGTAATGGTCAACACGCTCGGCTACCATACTGGAGGTCCTGAGTTCGATTTCCAGGGGGGTCAAATAAATATTTGTGATTTTTTCACTCTGATATTTATTCAATTTTACCCTGGACTGATACCTGAAGCGGAGGGCTGATCACCTTTCCTTCAAGTGTTAATGATCAAGATAACACTACGTTTATACGATGCAGTGCCCTATGCACCATAGGGTGTGGATAAGGGTTCGAATGAATGAAAAAATATGTATTAATAACTTTTACTTTTTTTAGAAAATAATTTTGGGACTGCCCAAAGGATCAGTTCTAGGACCGATTTCATTTATGATTTACATTCGAAATATTGTAAACACACTTACATACACAACATTTAAGTGTGTTCAAATCTTCGTTCACAAGAAGAGAAAGTTATAAAATACTCTAAAATTAAAGTGTTTTCAGATATTAGGAGAAATTTATAAAACAAGAAATTTACCGAAGAAAGTATTGAATTAGCCAAAAAGAGATTAATTGAAATTGAATGCAACTAGAAAAATGGTAATTAGTTTTTATTTTTAATGGGATTTTATTAATGGGTGGGAAATAGGGTTTTTATGTTTAATAGCTTTGGTACTTTAAAACTGATTTTCGATCCGTTTTTTTCAAAAAAAGTGGCATTTATTTGATTACAGGAATCGATATTTTTGATTTTTTAAGTTGACACCAATTCCGTTCTATTAGTTTCGCCCTTAATTTTTTGTTTGTTTTAATTTATATTATTGAATACAACATTTGTGCAAAGGTTTGAAGTGTATTTCGTAATCACTTAATTTACCTTGGTTGCGTTATTTAATCCATTACAGTTGAACACAAATGTGACACTTAAAACTTTATGCCTTTTACCGTAGAATAGCCTGTTTACAATCTAGGTTCAACGCTAGGGAAGGTTAATTTTTTTCATATCTATTTATGAGCTTAATATAAATTTTAATACTTTACGTTAAAAAAAAAAACATTTTTTTAACAGTGACTTCTAATATAATAGAAAAGTCATTAGAAATAAAAGCCTAACTAACTAACAGCAAAGTTATCTACATTACTTAGTTAAAACGTTAAATTCCGTAAGTAATTGTTGCCCTGGGTTTTCATTTAGTTTTTGCATTTTTCAGTAATATATTATAGGTAAAGAATACAAAAATACATATCGTTCACTCCTTTCAAGAACTTCATAAATCAAAAAACTTGATTTTTCAGGAGAACGTTTTTAAAGTTTAAATATAATACAATGTATTAAAAATAAATATCAAGCCACTTATTGAACTTTTTACTGTGCAACAGATCTTTTTAGGTAAAATGTGAAAGTTTTTTCTCCATTTGAAAAATATTTTGTATATTTTAAAAAATAATAAAACGATACCTTTTCTTCAAAATGTAAAAACAGACTTTCTGCCCTGTAGCGGGTAAATATTAAGTTAAAAATATGCCTGTTTTGCTGGGATATAGTACATTTTCTAGGCATTCCGAAAACTTGCACAACTGAAAATTGACGATTTTTGATTTATGACGTTCTTGAAAGGAGTGAGCGATATGTTGGTATTATGTTTGTATTTCAACAGCCAATAAGTGAACGCTTTATCGAAAGTATAGTCGAAACTTGAGTGTTTTATTAATAAACTTGTAATTTGTAATACACGAATGTGCGGCAAAACGTTGTATGATAGATGTTTGAGTGATGATATAAGGAAAGAATGCTAAGCTGAGACAAGCATTATCGATCAAATTGAGAAAGGTGTGTTGAGATGGTTTAGGCAAATGGATCAAATAAATGAAGAACGAATGGTAAAACAAATTTATGAGGTGAATGTAGTTGGTAATAGAAGCAAAGGAAGATCGAGGAAAACTGGGTACGATTAAGTATTTCGGCGTGGTCAGGCCAGGAGTCGGAATAAATTGGCGGGTACGTACGAGGAGATGCATGAATGTGGAAGAGGCGAAGATTGTTTACAAAGACAGATTGGTGTGGGGTTCTATTCTCTCTGCCTACCCCTGCGGCGAAGCTGCATGATATATTAAATATAAATGTAACAACATCTTATTTATTAGGTGGGTGTAAAGTGGTTGATAAAAATTTTAGTCACACCTTATCAGAAAGAAATTATGTTTTAGGGTTTGGTAAGAGATATTATAACTTATTTTATTTTATCATAAATAAATATAATGTATTTTTATTATTTTAAATATTATATAATGGCCTGCAGATTCCCTATGACTCGATGACGTTTATTTTATTTTGGCATCAAATATTCCAAATATCGTACGAATCTTTCCAATTAAGCATTTTGGAATTTTAAATATGCTTCAAATTAATATCGTAATTATTCTTCTACTTCATAACGTAACTAATGGAGGAAAATTAAATCGCTCAAAACACGCGAACTTCCAAAACTATAACTTCCTTGATATCGACTCCCAATTAAATGTCATTAATCCTAAGCGTGTTTGAAAATCTCACGAATGCGCGTATTTTAAGAAATACCGGTATCGACTTAACAAAAAATGTAGATGAGTCTGGCTGGAAGTCCTTCGATCGGTTCGATTATATAATTTGCAGTGAGTAACCTTTGGCGGAATAATGATTATGAAAGGTTTTTAACGAACAATGAGATACTAATTGGCAGCGGTTTTCCCAAGTAAACAAGAACCTTTACAACTCATCCACCGTGCGCCATGACTGGCTAAAAATACGTTTTGTTAATAAATTTTCAGCACTTTGTAATGCTGACATTCAAGTTACATTTACCAGCTATTGTACTGTTTTTTTTTAAATGATTTTTTTTCTTCGTTATTCGATCAATATCTATCTTAAATATTTCTATGTATTTACATAAAAAACATGCCAACGATTAATACATAATATTACATTAATAAATAAAATACGTTTTTTTAATAAAATTACAGCACTTTGTTATGCTAACATTCAAGTTATATTTACTGGCTAAGATGCTTTTTTTTTAAATATTATTTTCCGTTGGTTATTCGATCGATATGTATTGTTAATTATACTTTGTATTTACATTTTTTTAAAAACTGCCAATTCATGATTCCTAATATTCATAATATTTCGTTAATAAATGAAAAACGTTTTGTTTATAAATTTAAAGCACTTTGTAATGCTGACATTGAGGTTTTATTTACCAGCTATTATACTGTTTTTATTTTATTTTATTATATTTGTTTTTGTTCGATCGATGTCTATCGTGAATATTATGAATGTATTTACATCAAAAACATGCCGACGATTTATATATAATATTTCATTAATAACGACTTGTTTTATCTAATTTACTGCTGAATACTCTTAAAGTAGATACTTTGTATTCAACGCTGAAAACGCCCAATATTTTTGGTTATAATATTGAAATATTTCCGTTTTGGTTGCCAAAAAGGAGAGTAATATGAAACTTTTAATTTATCTTATATGGGCCCTCATGGCCATATGTCGATCATATTAATATATTTTTTTAAAACATAAAACTGAAATATAATCCAAAGTCTATTTGTGAATAGTACTTTATATAAGAGCATTAGGTACATACAGATATTTGATTTTTCCAAAATATCTTGATATTATATGTTTTTACGTATATCAGTAATCAAAATTAATTCGGAGCGAATGGATAACGAGAATGACTAAGAAGATATATGTGGCGATTGTGAGCGGGAGAACAGAACGAGGATAGCCGAAAAAGACTTTGCACGATCCGATCAGATAAGAACCTAGAATCTGGCGGTATCAAAAGTCTGCGTAATCGGAGGGTATGTATGACTAGATGTATGGATGTCTAGGAAGCGAAGAGTGTATGTCAGGACGGAAGAGTGTGGCGTTCCATCCTCTCTGCCTACCCCTGCGGAGAAATGGTGTGATAGTAATAGTAGTAGTAGTTATATTAATTTGTAAAAAAAAGGTAGGTTATAAAAAGTTTTTATTTTTAGGCTCCTAACAGTTATACATTTTTTATAATGAAGATAGGTTACGTGCAGCGTTGCCAAAGCCAATTTTCATAATTCTCCTAAAATCTAGTTCAAATTCCCCAAATTGGGGAAAAACAAAGTTTCGACTCCCCACAAATTACCCACATACTTATCCCAAGGAAAGAAACAGTTTTTATAAAAAAAACGACTACTTATTCATTTTAATTTTAAATATTAACGCCTTAATTGCGCGTTTACATAAAATGCATAATAATTAAAAATGCATTTGACACGAAATAAAATATATAAGAAAGTACAGTCTAAAAAAATTGCTAATATTATATTTTTAGTTACATAGTACACAAAAAGAATAATTGAAACACTTAACTCATTATTTTGTAGCATATAAACAGAGCTTAAAAAATGAAAATGCAAACAATTATGTTAAACACATAAAAAATAATACTAAAAGAACACGCAAAAATATACTTCCAAAACATTTTTATGAATAATGATAATAATAAAACCCTTATCCGAACCCCAATGGTGCATAGGACACTGCGTCATATAAACGCAGTGTTATCTTGATCGTTTACACATGAAGGAAAGGTGATCAGCCCTCCGCTTCAGGTACCAGTCCAGGGTAATATTGAATAAATATTACAGTGAAAAAATCACTAATATTTATTTGACCCCCCTCTGGGAATCGAACCCGGGACCTCCAGAACGGTAGCCGAGCGTGCTGACCATTACACTACGGAGGCGGACATGAATAAATGTTAAAATGTTAAAATCCCCACATAGTGCCGATCCCCACAAATTCCCCAATCAAGTTGAGATTCTCCGCAGTTTGGGAAATTCCTTACAGATTGGCAACCTTGGTTACGTGTATAATAGCTAACGAAATTCTTTTTTTTTGACATCTTATCAAAGATGAAGAAGAATATGGAAGTTTGGGCATTTACGGAGCTGACGACCGTCATAGGCTGGTTTAATTGATCACTTTACACACGTGTAAAGTGCACCAATTCAACCCATTATTGACAACCACACTACGCAAATTCTAGGAAGTTCTATGTATATATATATATATATATATATATATATATATATATATATATATATATATATATATATATATATATATATATATATATATATATATATATATATAAATATATATATTTATAAATATATATATATATATATATATATATATATATATATATATATATAATATATATATATATATATATATATTATATATATATATATATATATATATATATATATATATATATATATATATATACACATGTATATATATATATATATATATATATATATATATATATATATATATACACATGTATATATATATATATATATATATATATATATATATATATATATATATATATATATATATAAACCAATTTTAAAACATTGTCTTTTAATCACTAGAACTTCACTAGAGACATCTATTGGTGAGATGAAAAGAAGCTTTTTATTAAGCAGAAAATCTTTTATTAGCATGTGAGGTCCGAACTCTGGATTATAATCACACACATGAGAAACGCCAGAAAATATGATTTTCATTTTTATTATTTAAGCTTATAATTAACGAAATTCTTGTTATCTGATTCTTTCGTTTTGTGCTACGTAAAAAGCTTTGATCATTGTACTTACTCAATAATGTCATCATTATACTATTGTCAAAACACATTACTTTACTCAATGAGAACGATTTAAAAACGTAAGTTGTACCGTCGGTTATCATAAATTAATTTCCTTTTCCATTCAGTTGGGTAAATAAAGTGTGCGACGCCGACGCCACAACGCTTTGTGGATGGAATCGACGCCTTTCAGTGGCATCTTTTCAGGGGTGTCGTTTAGTCCGAGAGCCGTGACTCGACGCTTCAGCGAAAGCATATTGTACCATTGTCGGATTATAATTCGAGGCCACGGCTTTCTGCGATTTCATATTCATAAAAATTATTTTTATCATATTCGTTCGTAGCGCCCATATCCGTAAATCATATTAACATTGTTAATGCTTTTGGTTAGTCTGTAGTGGTTAGTTACAGAGAAAATTAATTTTCTTCTCGTCAGACGCCCCGAAAAACATTTTTCGGTTTACTTCTGAACCGATTTCCATATGAATATTTCAATAAAAATATCCATATGAACGAAGCAACATTTTGAGTGTGTCCAAATCTAGATTATCTCCAATTATGGGAGTTATTTAACTTTTTTTTTTTGACATCTCAACATATTGTAGATGAAAAAGAATATAGAAGTGTCGGCATTTACGGGGCTTGCGACCATCATAGGCTTCTTAAAGTGATCACTTAAACCAGCATATGACGGTCGTAAACCCCGTAAACGCTGGGACCTCCATTTTCTTTTTCTTTTATGTAGAGATGTCAAAAGTGTATGAACATAATTAATGTCATAAATTGCTTATGGTTGTATTTGATGTCAGTCAATAATATGAGACAAAATGATATGAGTCGATATCTCGTGCTGACCCACACTTCTCAGTACTTGATTTGCAGATCTCGTATCTTATACATACAGTTTAATTCATTACAATGCGTATGTATATCATATACATACTCGCACATTGCAATTTAATATGAAATTCTAAATCTTGTTTCTAATTTATTGTAAAAATGTGTTCTTTTACTTTCGCTTGTCTACATCAAATAATTCGCGTTGAAAATGGAGGAGGCCGTGTTATTTATTAATCACAGTATCAAAAAAAGAACAGGCTTAAAAAGCGAGCGTTTTTGCCCAGAATTTTTCACTCGTGAATTACATGAAATTATAGTAACTTAAAAACTTAACTTATGTAAAAACACTCGTTTTTAAGGAACTTAAAAACGAGTGTTTTTGCGTATAATTTTCACTCATGAATAACATGAAATTATAGTAACTTTAATAATAAAGGGCGAATCTTCTCACATGTACGCAAAGGCTATAAAACTGAAAGTTTCGGGTTGTGTTCCCGTGGTTAGTGTCTCGGACTCTTGAGTCTGAGTATTTCGGTTCGAATCCACTCTACCCCACTTGAACGATAGGTAATTAAAAAAAACAATAGCAAGGATACTTAAGGATGTTATTGTGAAAAAAAACATCCATAGACTTAATCAGAAACTGAATAACAAATTTGATTTTATTGGACTATTTCATACTACATATATTTATGTAAAATAGGGTTCGCGTGTTAAAAACACCTTTGAAACTACGGTAAAATAAAAAATAAGGACTGATTTGGATGAAATCATCCAGCAACCATTGCAAAGGCCAAAACTTCTTCGCATGATGGCATAATATTCTAAAATCAAGTAACAATATAAACGACCGTAAAAATCTTATGATTTTGATAATAATAACCGATGGTTTTGGGTTTAAATTGAGTGTTTATTTTTTTTAAACGTACTCTTTTCTCATCTTAAATAATATTTTATGCATAATACTAGGCCCTACGTCAACTAGTTTTTAGTGAAAAATTCATTGACATGATTTTCAGTCATGATTTTCATGTCGTGACCAAATGTTTGCATTAAAACTTCAGGTAGGTACATAAAGTGACCTCTTGAAACTGCCGTTGAAATACACTCGGGGTGTATAAATTATTTTTTTACCTTTTCGCTAACTTTGTATTTTTTTATAATATTTTTTCCCATCACAGGCATATATAAAATATGCGTATTTTTAATATTTTAAGCAGATGTACATAATTATCAGAACACAGTATGGATTAATAATATTTTAATTGTGCATTTGTAAGACTTACGTTTAAAACATGCTAGTGAGGAGATTTACCATATTTATTGGTATAAATATATTTCACATCTTTATTGTATGAAATATTTTTTAACTATCTTCCAGATTTTTATTTTTTTTTAATTTGCTAACGCATATTATTCAGCGTTGATATAACAAACACGCATTATATATTCATTTTAGGTAAATGTGAGCCCTATGTTAGGGTCATCTCCTATGGAATAAGATTTTCTTATTTGTTTTCAATTTGAAAACAGAAAAAGAAAAATTAGGATTTTCACGTGTTTTTCTTTTTTATTTGGAATTGTTTTTCTACGATCATGCTAGCTTTGCTCCATAGATAAAGATTCGTTGCTACTAATGGTTTTTTTATATTATTTACATTACATATAAAAAAAATGTGGATGTTTTTTTACCAAATTGAATAAATATTTTTTTATTTATATGACAACATTCTAAGGTCATTTTCGCGTTACTGCTTGATTTGAAATCAACCCTAACACATGTGATGGTAAAACTTTGCTACATTATTTTACATACATACTTCACATTTTACATCTTACAAAAAGTCGATCTTAGAAGAATATTTTGGTAAACAACTTTTTTCAAATTTCATTATCACAAATGTCAACATGTCATTTTACCGGCACGTGAGTCGTAAGTTTAGCATCTCTAAACCAGTGTGAATGTAAATATGAAATCCTTTTTCATTTATTTATGTATTACGTGTGTTTTATTTTGTTTTATTAATATTATATTTACATGTTGGTACTCCAAGTCTATGCGTGTTTTGTTGAGGTACGTGATCACGCTAATGACCGAGGTTCGGTTTGGTTCTCTGTGTTGATAACTGTACAAGTTCTGATTGTTATAGAGAGACACAGTACAAAAGTAGATAACGTTGTGGCAAGCGAAATAATGATAGACGCATAGATAAATATTAGTAAATATACTGTAAACACGCACATCAGCCAACGTGGCTTAATTTTATATTTGAAATACCCGTATTCTTAAAATCTGTTAAAAGTCAATAAAGTAACAAAAACTGCATTTAAAAATATATATTACACTAGTACCTACCCGCCTTGTACAACAATAACACATGGAGAAACTCTTTTTTTTCCTTTCGAATAATAAATTAGAAAAAATATATAAAGTCAGCGCTCTTGATAAATTACCTCAACTCGGCTTTAATATCCGATCACGCTTATAAAAGACCATCCTAATATCCACATTTAGCTGACTTTATATCAGTTTTACCGGCTGCAGATAGCTACTTCACATTATGGTACATGTTCCATCGGATGCAGTGCATTACTGAATATTTGGAAACATTCCAAGAATGTAACCTTAGCTCCCTCGGTACTACAAGGAGTCCCTACGTACAGCTTACATGCCCACATACTCGTATGTCTACCCCGTAATTCGACACGATATCACCGATAGATTGCAGGCTTCGAGAAAATCATTTCTTATCATCGGTGCCCTACTTAGATAATTCGAAGAGTGAAATAACTTGAAGATTCTTAACTTCTAAGCAGGTACATCTTTAGATTAATTTATTTTTAATATCTTGAAATGACAAATTTTTATAATAAATCAATGGCAACATTATTAATTATCTGAAAATATATTTATTTTAAATCAATATGTAATAATTTTAAAATTAAGGAGTGAATAAAATAAAATCTTTTTAAACTTTGGTTATAATTATTATTAATCTATTCTTCTTTACGGTATTTGTTTCACTTTTTAACGGCATTTTAACTGTGGTGACTGAATATGATTATTTTATCATAAGATATTAAAGAAAAAAATATTTTCATATAAATCTGGATTTTTAAAATTTTCTTTGTTATAATTGATAACACAACGATTGTTTTTAGCTCGAAGTCTTACATCTGTACCGAAAGATCTGCATTTGTTGATCCGAAGGACTCTCCTCTTTCTTGAACCAAATGGAACCATAGGTCCAAAAATCAAAATTATGAGCATTGACGGGTAGAAATCCTAGTTAATACCTTCTAGCTTTTAAGAATGAAAATTATTATGTACTTCTGATTATGCCACTAAAGATTCAAATATTATTTACTTTTTTTGCATTACTTTTATGAAATGTCATCGACATACCAATTTTAGTTTGTTTTTTTTTTATATCTCAAATTACATCATAACGAAAATTCGGTGCTCAGCAAAGCATATTATCTTCCCGAATAAACGAACTATTTATAATAAACTACAAATAGAAACGAATATATTTAGAATAAAAAACCAGCATTAGCATTTTTTCATCGCCTTTTCATTTTGCTTTTACGGCTCTTGCATTTTAAGCGTATCATTTCCTTACAAAATACAGACATCAAATTCGTATTTAAAGGAATATTTTTCCATAAATGTAGCATTTAAGGCACAAAATTCCTACTTGTAAATTGCAGCTTGCGCTATGCTCCGGTATTATAGGAATCCACCCTTTATGGAGCTGTTACATTATTCATGAACTATCCAATACAAAGTCAAGAAATAGAATTAAAAATCGTGCAAAATTATCAATTTTAGTTCAGTAAATAAGTAATAATTTTCAGCATTCATTCAAGATAATACTGAGAAGAGTTTTATATTCATTCCATCTCTGTTCTAAGGTAATATAACACTAGAATTTTTATTTATATAACATTATTATATTATATATTTATATAACTATAATATTATAAAGAAATATAACATAAAACATTTGATAAGGTACTCTCTATAATTTAGAGAGATACACATATGCTGTAGTTATTTCTGTATTGGAGTGCATTATGTTGTCGATATGTTTTTTTTCAATTTATTTTTTCTGAAATGAAGTTGACATATGTTTTTCGTTGTATCGATGCTTTAATATTAAATATTTTTTTTAATATTATAGCAGGTCAAACAAGATTCTATGAAGCGAACTTGAGACCTTAACCATATTAGCCTAACGTGCTAGACAAAAAAAGACAAAAATATGATTCACACATTGCCATATTAACTGAATCCGACAGAACGAAAACAAGTAAAAATTTCATTAATTTTCTTTACTTTTCTTTCGGGAAATTGAATAGTTAAAAAGGTTACTACTTACACAAAAGTTCAGAGGTTATGCATACTTTGTAGTTTTACTTGTAAAAAATCCTTCCTTGGTTGTTTAGGTTTGCGTGTCCCCTTAGCACAATTATTACGACTGTAGTAATTCTTACTTTGTTAATGGGCAAGGGTAGGTTTTAAAAATGAGAAATATATCTATCGGAATTGTATTTACTGCTACGTCGACAAAAAAGTTTTGACGTTTGGTTTAACTGTGCGCTCGCTTAAAATGGAGACTTTACTTTAAATTTGCTGACTAATTGAAAGGTCAAAGATCAATAATTATAACCATGACGTCGAAGTGAAAAAATAGCCACAATTAAGGTTCAACATAGTACTTCAGGATTGTAAAGTTGTTTTTTTTTATTAAGAGTTACGTTATTTCTCTAATATTTTGTTTACAACCGGCTTCCCTCTAATTGTTTGAATTATTTTGTGGAAAGTCAATTTATGACCATTATAATAAATAAATATATAACTAGCACAATAAGTTAATATTGAATTCTTGTAGTACACGCTGTTCAATATGTATGGTATACACAGACACAAATATATATGTTTTAATATATGTATATATATATATATATATATATATATATATATATATATATATATATATATATATATATATATATATATATATATATATATATATATATATATATATATATATATACATATTTATATATATATATATATATATATATATATATATATATATATATATATATATATATATATATATATATATATATATATATATATATACATTTAAATATATGAGTGTATATGTTTTCAATCACCACGTATACATAAATGTTTTGTTACTATGCATTATTTTGTATAAAAATTATAAGTATTCCTTAAAAATACACCGCACGTAACAACAAAGAGAAATTAAATGTTTTTGATAATATGTTATGTTAATTTCGAATTATCATTTACCCATGTGTATGTAGAGTGCAAATAATATACAATAATCAGCTTATAAAATTAGAATACGGTTAATCGCTATTTGACACGGGGGTTATCTTAGCTACTTTGTAATGAAATACAATTATTAATATAACGCTAATCAAATTTATATTACATTTTTGTCCTTCATATGACTGATTCGTCAAGTCTCGTAAACAGCGAGAAAAAAATATGTAGATTAATTTAATCACCAATTTTATAATACATTATTCTGACCTTTCAATGAATCAATGTCACAGCAACTTCTATATTATAAGACAATCATAAATGTAGGTAATATATATATGTATGTACATACATTCAATAGGTGCATTTATACCGTGAAATATTTTATTGCTATCCTATAAGACTGCCATATATATTGATACAAAATTTTAAAATAAACGCACATCCATTTTAAATTATGTTAACTAAAAAACAAATTAATAAATTCATTTCACCATATTTAAATAATATTGTTGCAATAAACATTTATATTTACTGTATCTTACACGTTAGCTATCTATATACTGTATTTTTTAAGAAATAATCCCTACTTTTAAAAGGCTTGTCTGCAGGTAGGATAGTAAGGATAGGAAGGTAAATGTGAAAAATACATTATAAACACCCAGACTAATTGAAAATAAATCTTTCTTGAATTCATTTTGCTATTGGCGGGAATCGAACCCGCGACGCCAGTTTCGCACTCGAGCGTCTACTCAACTACGCCACGGCGACTTTATATAATGTACTTATTTAATATTTACGTTGCTTACTTTTAAGAGGTACGTAGACTTAACTAACTGAATATCATTTATATTAATAATTTTTTACCCCGCTTGTAATACAATTTATTAGAACCATTCATATGTTGTAACCAGTCATAATAAAAAGCATGAATTGTAGAAATTTATGCGATGGCCAGAAATGTATATTTTTATGACACATACTCCGTCTAATGTTACCAGAGAAGAAATAAACAACACTGTGAAGTGATAAAATCTAATCAATACTTTTTATCTACAATCGAAGAATTGCTTCTAAATTGCGCTTGAACATATTGAACACGCAAGGGATGTGGGCGGAACGATAAGGCCTTAGGGAGGGTTTGAACATCACAGATAGGTTGGCTTACCCTTATCTGAAGAGAAAAAAAACAACGACTGTTAAAAGATTCCTAATTATGCGCAAGTTTAAACAAACTTTCACTCAAATGCAAGAAAAGAAGTGTGTCTTAAGTATTTATGTTAAAGGTTTTTTTTAAGTTTTATACTTCATATTTTTTTGTATATTGTCTATTATTTGTCTATTATATATTTTATGATAATAGCACATTAGTGAATAATAATTATGTATTTAATAGCAATAAAACAATCCACTTTACTTATTTAATTATTTAGTTCACAAAATATTTTAATTATGTATTTTAAAAAAAAAATCATGTATTGTGTGTGTTTTTTTTTCACACTTTATTGTATTATTTTAATTATGCAACTTAGTTTAATGTTTTTACTTCCAATATTTAGTATATTGTAGTCGTAGTAGTAGGTTTATCAATAGTTTTAGATTTTAAAACAGGTAAAAATTTATGTTATATTTAGACGACCAAGTTGAAGAAATCCTTAAATTGAGCATGTAAAACATTACTGTTATAAAAAAGTAAAATAATTATTAAATATTATTTAAAAGCAAGTAATTTTCATTGAATATTACAATTAATTTCAAAATGCCTAAATATAATAAAAGGTTTATAGTACCTAAATTGTATATTTGTATTTTTTCAAATACTGGTTTAATTATGTGTAAAGATTGCATTTATGTCTCATGTATTTTTTTCCTTTGAAATGATTGTAATAATGGATTTTAATTATCAATTATGGCAGAGGCGATTCGTGATATGAGATCGTCGTTCATGGTTTAATTGTTTTCCATTTCCCGTTATTAAACCAAACTAACAAATAATAAAATAAGATTATGCCAATATGCAAATATATGTGTTAGATATGAGTATTTTGGAGGAAATAAATATGAACCATTTTACTATACCCAAGTATCTCATCATCCCGAACCGTCTCTACTTAACTAGATCCTACTTGTGAATTAATATTTTTTCTACAGACATGGCGACCCTCTTTGGCTTTTTTGGCTGGTCTCTCATTCTATATCTTCCTTTCTTCTCCATCCATCGCACAATCAACCCGTTCCTTCTCGCATTCTTCCATCATCGATACTACTACGTTGCGCGTTATCATTGATAAATTCCTTTGCTAAAATACGAGAGGTTCAACTATAATAATATCCAAAACGTTGTTATTGAAATTAATACCATGGTTGATCATTTTCATTGAAATAAAATTTTTTACCGATTTTATCCCTTTTTAGTATACAGATTTAAGTACACAATTTGACAGGGTCGTTTATCAATATTTTACATTTTTATACATTTTGTTTTAAAATTGATTTTAACACTGACTTCTCGGTAGTGACAATAGTTTAAGAATTTTAATAAACAATATTTACAATTGTTTTCTAAAGGGTTTTAATTTGTCGATCGTTTATTCAATTTCTAAATACCGGTTGGATGGATTAATCAATTCCTCGATAAATAATATCATAGCAATATAAGCAATATATGAAAATATATCCCTGTGTGTCTTATAAGAGATGTAACGTGTTGAGGAAGGTTTGATTTAAAACGAACTGAGATGTACATTTAGGGAATATTTTCGGTTGAAACTACGAAAGCAATACGTCGCATAAGTTGTCAAAATTAGACTGGATCGTTGTTCAATTAGTTAATGGTGTAATTAATATATTTGAAATACATAATCATTGTTGATACGTTAACTATAAGGTGTCGTTAAGTTGAACCGTGTTAGATTTTAAAGTATTGTTATAAATTGTAATTGTACTATTAATAACGAGGACAATATAGAAATTTACCGACTCGAGTTGAAATTTCGCGGTAGATAAGCGAGCGCGGTAACAGTATATTAATGTGATTTGGACGTTGTCATTTTATAACACGAAATAAAGGAAATGTTTTCCGATCAACCGTTTGTTCCCGTAAATGGATTTTCCTAGTATTTTTCCCATTACGGGTACTTTCTTCCAACATCGTCATGTCAGAATATCGCGTTAGAATATGAAACCGATCAATTTGATTGTTTTGTACGGAAATGATTACACTCGCGTGACGCAATAAAATAAGTATAAGATGTACGCGGCGGCAGGTGGCGCTTCGATCGCCAGCCGCAAGGCGCGGCAAAACAAGGCTCAGGGCAAGACGGGCGCGAAGAAGCCGCCCGCCAAGCCGGCCAAGAGCCAGGTCCAGAAGGCCCCGCAGAGCAAGCAGTTCCACCACCTGCCCGAGGGCTACCACAAGCACGAGTCCGGCCAGCTGGTCCCCCCCGCCCCCGCCCTGCCCCACTCCCGCTCCCTGTCCCTGCGGCCGGGCGACGGCGGGTCGCAGGAGCTGCGCGCGAGCCGCTCGGCGCACGAGCTGCCCGGCGCTGGAGCCGGGCCGGCGCCGGAGCCGGGGGTGCCGGGCGCGCTGGGCGCCACGGGCAGCCCGCCGCGCGCCTACAGCTGCACGCACTGGGAGGCGCGCCTGCACAAGGCGCCGCCCGAGAGGATCGTCGGCTTCGGCAGCACGGACGTGCCCTACGCGGTCTGCGAGGTACTCACACGTGTACACTGTGCATACACAACTTTTTTATTTATCTTAACTCACGATGCAACGAAGGACGTAATGCAACTATGCCTAGCTTGGCTAGGTCATTCTCTACTTTCGTTATGTTCGCTGTCTCGGAGGACTTTGATGTGCAGACTGTGCATAGACAACTTTTTATTTATTTTAACTCGCGATGCAACGAAGAGGGTAATGCAACAATGTCTAACTTAACCAGGTCATTCTGTACTTTTGGTATGTTAGCTGTCTCAGGGTACTTTGATGTGTAGACTGTGCATAGACAAGATTTTATTTATTTTTAACTCACAATGCAACGGGGGCGCAATACGATAATACCTTTAGGATACTAAATAGCTTTGCAAGGTCATCCTGTACATTCGTTATGTTCTCTGTCTCGGGTTCTTTTATGTGCAGACTGTCCATAGACAAAAAAAATTACCTCATTATACAACGAGGGCGTAATACGATAATAACTTTACGATATCTGAATAGGTTGGCAAGGTCATGCTGTACTTTCGGTATGTTCGCTGTCTCGGGGAAAAATCCTTTGAATCTATGGTCTATAGGATTGCCGCCTGCAAAACGTACTAGTTCTTTGGTTGTACTACAGAATAGCTCGAGCTATGTTTAGGGTAGCCAAGTCTTGGAGCTGAGTGACTCATTTAAATATGAAAATAAAACACTTGTATGTGACCACTTTTCTGAGTTTATTATTGTACGACCAATTTTGAGAAATACAGATGTTCTCATCAACATTTGAAAACAGTTTTGTTGTTGTCATTAGTTTGTATTTTCACCTGTCGATGAGAACATCTGTGGTTTTCAAAAGTAATCGTTTTATGTAAACATGACTAGGTACTAATATATGTTTGTAATGTGAACTCAAAATAGTGAACTTATATGTACGAGTGTTACGACACTTAGTAATGATAGATAGATATGTATATTTACCTATTTTTCACGTTTATAAAAAGAAAAATATTATTACTACCCGACCAACCCTTACAAAATGAAAAACGTTTACTCCCTCAAACGTTGTTGAAGCAGTCAATAGATTGTAATCTGATAAGGTTTTGTGCGTTCCAGTGCGTTGATGTAGGTAACGATAGATAATTAAAATATGCCTGTCGTGATTTCCACTTTCTTTCATCGAATAATCACTTCAGAAAATATCGTCGCTGTTGAGATATCAATATAAACTTAAATATCATTATACACTTATCCCTTCACTCTTCTCAAAGAAAAACGCTTTCCATTACTCGATGTTATACACCACTTTTCAGTAATTCCTTTCAGTTTAAGCTGCCAGACTTTGGACTTTCCAAGTGACAAATACATCTTCTGTGATAACCTTTAAGAAACGTCTGATATGTTTTATCTCCCTTTGGAACTCTGATTCTCCACCATATCATCCCTTAAATACTCTCCGATCCCCTCCCCCACTCATTTTCATCCCTGATTGTTATTATTTTATCATATATACGCCACCCCTTATATATTTTTTCTTACCACTTATTTGTATTATACCAGCACTATCTGTTCACTTCTTTCAAACAACTGTATAAGGCAACTAAGTGTAACCTATCTGTTACTAGTTGGTTTAATATATATTCCTTTCGAGCAAAAAACCTGTTAATGTACAAGTACATATTTTTTCGGTATAAGGTGAATTAAAATTAATATATGTATGGAAAAATTGTTACATAAATATATGTAAATACTAGAATAATAATTTTATTTGTAGAAATAAAAATACAATTAAGTATATCCAAACAATAATTAAATTTTACGTGTTAAGAAAATATAACAACTCTTAGAATATTTTTAATCCAGCAAATATTAGTTCAAAACACGATATCTTAGAATAAATATCGAGCATTTTAACGTTTTTAAATATTTTAACCGCTTTAATTTAACCAATTGTAATAATATCTTTAGAATAATAATCTTTCTTAATTTAACGGAAAGCTTTAATTTGAAAAAAATATTAAATATTGAATGAAAATAATTGACCTTCAAACAATAACAAACAACATGAAAAAATCAATGGTTAAATTTAAACAAATAAAAATAATCCAACCCGCGCATCGAATTATGTCCAAGAGCCCTTCGACAAGTTGACAGCTATAACTTTACACTAGAATATTAAAATAATTGTTTTCTATCGGTATAGTTCTGTTATCAATAACTACAAATTACGCACGCATGAAACGTACTTGATGAATGGAATTTACAAACTCTCTATGTGTCGTTTTAATAAAAACAATATATGTGAAACGTTCGTCAATAACCATCGACCCATTATTAATCAAGTGTCCAAAGCGAGTACTCTAGTATTATCGATCCTTTTCCGCCAAATTATCTTATCAACTTGCATTTTTGAAACAAATAAAATAATCAAAATATTAGAAATACGTTAATATTAGCATTTATACTCACACTTATATTTATTCACAAAATTAAGTCAAAAACATTTTACGTATCTACTTACTAATAAAATGTATGTTTTTTAAATAGATTACTAAAATTGACGGGGTAGGTAATAAAAATTATATAAACAATTTACAAGTGCATAAAATTTTAGATAAAAAAAAAATATTTTTCAAATAGTTAAGTTTTAAGTATCAAGGCAATTCGAAAGATCATTTTTTAAATATTTTTTTTATAATGAAGCTTTTTTCTTATGACTTTGGAAATTAATAAACATGTCGTCCTTGCTGATTAAAAGAAAGCGTTTTTAGTTCAATGCGAGAGGATGATACTATTTTTATGTTGAAAATGAAGTAGGTACTTTGATTTTTAGACACTCCAGATGATCAATAAATTCGATATTTGTGTCAAGATATCAAATAACTTAACTTAGCATATGGAAGGAAGAAATATGGATTTTAATAAGTGTATGTAATTTTACTGTGATTGGAAGAATATGTCCCAGTCCTTGATATATGAAGATAAGATGAAAGAATCCCAACTTCAATTATCATTGTTCTTGCTAGGTTGGTTATGTTTTAATTTATTACGATGCCAAGGTTTTTTACTGTTCAGGTTGAGGGAATTATGTTTTAGTTGGTTTTATATGAAAGGACTAATATAGAAATTCAGATGGCATGTTTGATGAAGTTGAAAATAATCAGCAAATAAGTAATAGGAAATGTTCTAATGTGTAGATATTGTGTATATTAGATTTGATAAAGGACTAGACATAAGGGACTACCCTGAGGAACTCCTGTATTTAGCTAATTGAATTTAGATTAATGGCTTGATAGTGTGAGCCTATGAATTCTTCCTCTTGATAGTGTGAGCCTATGAATTCTTCCTTTTGAGAATGTGGAGCGATGATTACTATTGTATGATGGAATGGATATTACGGGAGCGGAAGTATGTGTTCAACAAGGACAAAAAAAGTAAACATAAATGTTCTTCTTACGTCTAGAAAAGTTGAAATGGTAACTTTTTTATCGTTTGTACTACGTCTGATTTAATCTAAACTTTACAACTATCGTTTTACTGTTACCTGAAGAAAAAGCATATTAAAAAAGTATTTTTTTGGTATTTAAGTATAAAATAATTTAGTTTAAGACTGCTTTGAAGAGAATTGAAAGTTTGGAGATTTGATTAAAGTTGGACAGCTGTGTGGGCGCAGGTATGTTAGGTTGTGAGATTACGATACCCATTTTCTATTTCGACGGGAAGGAAAAGAAAATTAATGAAAAGTTGACTTTCAATTATAAAGGAAAAAATAAGATATTGATTATATTATAACTATGTTTAGTTGGATTCGGAAAATGTATTATTAAAATTATGAATTTTAGCGATATAAATTTAAACTTTATAAAATTCAACAACTTTGTTTTAACCACTTTTTTATTATTAGTAAACTTTAACCTACCGGTTTTGACAAGAATCTTGTCATCATCAGGGTTTATTTAATTCTAAAATATTAAAAACATTAAAATACTCATAATTAATTACCTTACCAAAAACTTCCACACACACTTTTTTTGGTAAGGGAATGTAATTAATTATGAGTATTTTATTGTTTTTAATGTTTTAGAATTCAATTAACTCTGATGATAACAAGGTTCGTGTCGAAACCGGTAGGTTTAATTGTACTAGTAATTAAAAAAGTGGTTAAAACAAAGTTGTTTAATTTGATAAAGAATATATATATATATATATATATATATATATATATATATATATATATATATATATATATATATATATATATATATATATATATATATATATATATATATATATATATATATATATATATATATATATATATATATATATATATATATATATATATATATATATATATATATATATACATATATATATATATATATATATATATATATATATATATATATATATATATATATATATATATATATATATATATATTTTTTTAAAGCTTTAATTGTTCTATTATAATAAATAAATAAAAATCAAGTCGAAAAATTCATCAAATTTAAATATAATATAAACGCACAAGCTCGTGTTATCGCGATCGAAAGTCACATAGAACATTTGGGATATCCTCTTTACATTTTTATTATAATTTTACAGACAGGAAATTCTATGGCGATAAAATAATCATGGAATTTCCGATAAAGTGTTCATTCAGTGGCAAGTAGCTACTTTGTGTTAGAGGTTTCAGTCAATTGATTTTTTCACGCCGACCCGACCACCTGAATTCATGTCAAGCGACTTGCCGCAACCAAATGGAATAATCGATATACGTCCCTCCTACACCGCTTGAGGGCTGTAACTTGTAACGTGTCGTCCCGGTCGATATTTTTTCCGTGGATGAGGACCTACCTTAAAATATTTCATTTATTATTACACAACATGCGAGTTTAATACAAAAAATAATGCCAACAACATGCTATCGTATTTTATTCTAATTTTAATTACACCAAGGAGTGAAAGTAACGTCGAAATAATCACCCATTAAATTATAATCTAGCTTTAAATCGGATGAACCGCTTCGTAAGGTTTTTTTATCAAAAGTTTTTTAACGTTTGTAACAAAAACAGATTTGCAATTAGACGTTTGATGATGTTTCAGTATATCACATTATATGAAATTATTCTAATGTTGCGGTTTAGAATGATTCAATCAAATGTCTTTTTTTTAAAACATCATTGACTAAATACTATCATGCCGCTTTCCTTTAGAGAGGATAGAACGCCATACCGCTCTGTCTTTGCAATCATCTTTCTACTTTTCTTCATTCAAGCATATCGAAGTCGTACAGGAGAAACTGACCAACTAACAAAACGTAAAATGTTCAGGAGGGCCATTTAAGTCACTTTTGCTCGGCAAGAAAATTAACATCAATGCAGTTAGTTATTCTGAACAAGTAAATATATTATACTTTCGAGTTTAAAATCCTTTGGGATTTTTTTCAGGGCAATATTAAGCTAGTAAGATATCAAATAGTCAATGATCACGTTTTTGTAAAAAAAATGCACGAGGTCACTTTCTCGTGTATGACTACGATATCCATATAATATAATATCCATATATATATAATCCTCTAATTTTTCCGACTTAACTATAATTTTATTTGAATAATTTTGGGAAATGTTCTCTTAGTACAAAAAATAATTAGAATTCCTCCTTTTGCATTTTAATTTAATCGCAATTTAAATTATGTTGCTAGTAGGTATACGATATCAGAAAACTTAACCTTAAAAGGGAATTTTAATGATATCCGTTGATTTGCCATCGTAAGCTGAATTGTTATTTTATACCGAGAGACAGAAGCATTAGGAAATGCTATATTATAACATCAATTTAACGTTAGAAAAATAAATTAATAAAAAACTGTAAGAGTCCATTTCTTAAACATAAAAAAATATTCATCGAAATACAGAATTTATGAAATAAATTATTAAAAACTTTTGTCAACCTTTCAACGAATTAAAAACAAATATTTGTCAGAAAGTATTTTTACCGAGACGACCTTTTGCTTTTCCTTCTAAAAGCGATAAAACTGTCGGGTAATAAATATTAATGTGAAAGTTGTCGCTGCTTTATAGATCGGCCTTCCACATTTATTGCTTCCCTAAATTATGCAGCGATATTTTCAGCCACACCAAGGTGCAGTGTAATTAATTTGAAATCTCTAAAGTGCAATGGTTAAGAACTTATAACGTAAGTAATGTAGGTATTTAATACAGGTACATCTTCAAACACGCTACGGCTCGAAGGGCTGTCTAAAGGCCCAATCCCTTATAAACGATAATAAAATCAGCGGATACTATTTTTTTTTAATTAGATCATTCGTTGAGTAAATTAAGGAGATTTATTAAACTTACTTAATTGCTTTCCAAGACAAGGTCAAAACTAAAAAATCATATAGAGAAATGCGGACGATCTGCTTTAAACGCAGCAAGTCCCAGCCATTGATTGTTGATGGATTTTTTTGATAATATTTGTGTTTAACATGTTGTTAATACTGTTTTTTTTTTACATGAAAACAGTATTAACAACTTATTTAGAACACAAATTATTAAAGAAAACAGTTGATTTTTTTACCACTTGAGTTTATTTATGACAACTAGTTTCGGAAGCTAAGCTTATATCGTCAAGTCTAAATGTAAACTACGTTAGTTTACATTTAGACCTGATATGGAAGCTTAGCTTCCAAAATTAGTTGTCATAAATAAACCCAAGTGGTAAAAAAACAAGTTTTTCTTTAATAATTTCAAAATACCACAAAGTTAATGCCGAATCAATAAATAAAATACAACACAAATATTTAATATTATTTGTTTTTTATTTTTAATCTAAACCTAAACGGTTTATGTTGGAAAACACTTGTGGCAGGGCGGGTTCGAACCTATAAACTTTGAATTCGCGACATTAACCACGTGACTTTGGATTTTATTGAGTGAGTTGCCAATCACCTTGATTTGTTCTATGAGGCAAATGCACTATACAATAGGAACCGAAAACACTTTAAAACACTAAACCACTGCTGCAATTATACCGGTATTCGAGACAGATCGGGGGCATTTTTTTTACTTATCTGACTCTTTTCCTAGTCTGGAGACAAAATCGAGTAGTTTAACAAAGCATCGCCTTAATCACGCTATTCGTTTTTAATACATTGACTGCCAATGACAAGCTGACACTTTGTCAGCCTGACATTATACTGTCAATATTAATGGAATTTTACGATGGAGACTTTGGGAGAACAAAAGAGGTTTCGGAAGACCCCAAAAGAGATGGTCCGACGACATAGTCGCTCTGGGGCCTAAAAACTGGCTGCAAGCAGCAACCGACTGGAAGAAATGGAAAGAAGGGGAAGAGGCCTATCTCTAACAGTGGAGGACAGAGGGCTCATAAAGAAGAAGATTGTCAATATAAGGTACAAAGTGTCAGCCTCCGGTGGCCGACGAGAGGCAGTTGAAATGCCTTGTGTTGGCCACTGGTGGCTGACATTGGCCGTTAAGGTGTGTCTACCACCTCATATTGTAATCTGGATCTAGAAAATAAGGTAATATTTGTATAGATGATTATTCCACGCAGTAATTTTTCCCATTTTTGACCAACTTTTCTCAATCTGTATTGATTTCCAAAATTGACTGCCTTTTTTAAATGTATCTATGTTAACTCATACCCCTGATAACTATTTCTTACTGCAGTGTACAATTCATGTGAGTAACGGTAGCCGAACAAATTCATCGCACTTGTTACGATATTGATTACATATATTATTCAAGAACTACTCATAAACATCAAACCTATGTTTTGACATAATAATATTGACAATTACATGCTCGAAAACCTACACGTAAATTGAATATTCAGAAATCTGAATACAGCCGGGCAGGTAATCAAAACTGTTAATTATTTAAAAGCAAATAACTTGTTGCGTTGTAGTTGCTCGACGGAACGAATCAAATTCGTTTAATGAAGTTGATGAACAAAAATTACTGTGACCGAATCAGATAAGTCCTCAAGCTCTTTATGTTGATAATACAATGATATGTCTACAGTCTGTTCACAGTTATTTTACCTCTAAATTTTTATTTTTTTTTTAAATTATTTATACTGCCAAATAAATAATTCAAAAAAACTAGAGGAACTAAAAAAGAAATTAAATCTGCATATATCATATCGCTCACTCCTTTCAAGAACGTCATAAATAAAAAATCGTCAATTTTCAGTTGTGCATGTTTTCGGAATGCCCAGAAAATGTACTATATCCCATCAAAACAGGCATATTTTTAACTTAATATTTACCCGCTACAGGGCAGAAAGTCTTGATTTTGCATTTTTAAGAAAAGGTATCGTTTAATTATTTTTTTAAATATACAAAATATTTTTCAAATGGAGAAAAAACCTTCACATCTTACCTAAAAAGATCTGTTGCACAGTAAAAAGTTCAATAAGTGGCTTGATATTTATTTTTAATTCATTGTATTATATTTAAACTTTAAAAACGTTCTCCTGAAAAATCAAGTTTTTCTTTATTTATGACGTTCTTGAAAGGAGTGAGCGATATATGATAAGTCATTCAAAGTGCATTAAGGGTCTACCAAGAGATGGGAACGCTGTATATGTGAGAATAAAAAAAAGTTTATATGGATGGAATTCTGATTCTGAGTTCAAATTAGATACTTGTTTTCCAAAAAAAAAAACTAAAGCACTTTTCACAACATTTTAAGGTGTGTCACAAATCCTTGTTCACAAATCTGTATTTCTCCACTCAGGAGTTATTTTTAATTCATACATCTCAACATAGACGAAGAAGAATATAAATGTCTGGGTATTTACAGGGCTTATGACCTGTATAGACTGGTCAAGTGATCAATTTAAACACACGTATAACTCACACATATATCATAAAACTTATGACGCTTTATGTTCGTGTTCATAGCAGCCATCTATTGTTAGTTTTGAAAAAGTTTGAGGTTGAGAAAACTTTTATTTAGCTGAACCATTTTATTTAAATGTATCCTATCATTTATTCAATGATCCGAACCGGATTATTTTATGTACTGTGGAGACGCCCGAAAATGTGGTTGTCAATCATGGGTAGAATGTTACACATGTGTAAATTCATCACTTAATCAACCTATGACATGCCATAAACCCTGTACACACCCAGACTTCCTTATTCTTCTTCTTCTCTGTTGAGATGTCATAATATGCTTTTCGTTTTTCACCGGTAACGTCAACTTTCAGTGAATTCGCCAACCGTTCTCGAAATGCAATACTGAAGTAAAGTTCAACTAACCGACTTGATTCTCACAGATATCCAATACAGAGTTCACAATTTCAGCAGAGTTTAGTCATATCTTACGGCACAATGATTTCCTAGTTTAAAAATAATCCCGTTGAATAAATTATATAATCTAAAATCGATAATTACTCTAGATCAGTGGTTCCCAAACTTTTTTAACCCACGGACACCTTTTCATAATCAAATCTTGCCTAAGGACCCTGGGTGAAAAACTACATAAATGCATAATAGAAAAAAAAATCAAATGTAACTTTATTTAAAACAATGCTACATTTTATTTATAAAATGGAAAATCACAAAGTTAGTGCTTCAAGTATAAATTTTAAAAAAAAATACTGAATAGGAATAATAAAATAACATTTGTTTGAAGAAGTATTTTGTGTTCTGCCCATTCGGTTAAAAATAATATGAGTGAGAAAGATCGAGGAGAAAAAAAAGAGAAAACCATTCACAACACTCGTTTTAAAATTATCTATTTATTATAATGTCCATATTAATAAAAATATTCACATATTTTATTATTATTTTAAATTACACCTTCTACGGACTCCCTGACGCTGTTCAGGGACCTCCAAATCAATTTTAACTTTCCACGGACCCCTTGAAATATCCCGGGGACCCCTGGGAGTCCCTAGGGACCACTTTGGGAACCACTGCTCTAGATTCTAGACTGTAAAAATAGTACAGTGGTACTTCGATGTACGTCCCATTTGAAATAAGTTGAAATATTTATCTCCCGTTAGGATGCGTTTTTTTTTGTTTAACATAGCGCACGGGCGTTATGAGTTTTCTTTTTGTTTTTCTAACGGAAAATATTACGAACTGAATTTTTCTAAAAGCAGAAACGCCCGTGTGACATGCATTTCTTTGGAATACGAGTTCCGTGCATCAAATAGTGCAATTTTCCTTATTTTTCTCATGCGGAAAAATCAAGTAGTGCAGTAATTAAGAACAAACGGATTAAGGACGTATACCGAGATATCACTGTATTTATATTTGAAGACGAAAGTTACCCTGATATATAAAATAAATATAACGCGGTCGATAATTACTTGAAATGTTATATTTTATTCGAGTTTACCTTAAATTTAAATTCACGTATATTTCTCCGCTATATGGTAGAAGTTTGTTCTATTTTACATAAGGCAAGTCAAGGTGATTTAACGCCGAATTCATTTTTCTCACTATACAATAGTTAATATTGAAAAATCACGCTATCTTGTCGTTGGCAATACCTATGAATCATTTCTATACTTACCTGTAAAGATTGTTCATTGCTTCCTGTGTGTATATCGTTGCTACATACTGAATGTAAAAACTTGAAATAACCACGAAAATAAACTGTTATATATATATATATATATATATATATATATATATATATATATATATATATATATATATATATATATATATATATATATATATATATATATATATATATATTTATATATATATAAATATATAAATATATATATATATATAAATATATATATATATATATATATATATATATATATATATATATATATATATATATATATATATATATATATATATATATATATATATATATATATATATATATATATATATATATATATATATTTATATATAGAACTATTTATATTTTAAACTCTATGGTTAATACTTGTAATGCCAGTCTGAATACTGTAAATATGAGAAGTGGTGTTTCATACAATTCCTACCGTGTGCAAACGAATAAAGGGTTTAAAAGAACAAAAAAAAGTGAACTAAAAATTAAATTTCATAACAAAAAATATATATAAAACCCTTGATCAAAGCTTTAGTGCACGCCACATACAAAAGTTGGTATCACCAACCGATTGACATGGTTTAGGGTTTAACTGTTGTATTATATCACCATGTTTTAAAATATGAAACTGTAACCTTTTAACACCTCAAAATATATGTAATTTTTTGGTGTAATTGATGTCGAGTGTATGGTGGTAACCCCGAATCATTATCGAAGCGGGGCGTGAGATTGTTAACGTTTTTATCAATATTCAATTCCCAATATTATTTATTAGCAATAACATAAACTAAGCACCGATAAAAATGCCGTGCAAATGTGTGCCAAATTGGGGATCGTGTCGAAGCTCTCATTCAAAAAGCTGCCGCGTGTTTCAAATAGTCTCTAACTGGTGATTACGTACATTAAAATGCCAATATTTCTAAGGCAACTGCATGACCGATATTAAACTCGCATGACTCGCTCCTATAAATTGCATTCAGAACGTTGAAATATGGGGACCAAACTTACTTACCCATGCGAGATCCACATCATATTTAAATATAGTGCTTAGAAATAATTATTAATTTATTTTCTATCCCTATTCATGGACATACTGAATCAGATATACTTACCTCTCCCCCCTCACTTATTATCCTACCAACTTCTATCAGTACGGATAATAATTTATCCTTATTGATACTTAAGTTTGTATTCAAACCCTTTAGATGGAAGCAAGCTTCCAAAACTAGCCGTTAAAATATAATACTAAAGTGTTTTATTTATAATTTAATTTAATCAAATGTAAACTATAATAGATTCCAAGTTCCAGTTTTCTGAAGCATGATTGATATTATGTATCGAAACTAAAACTAAATATACCCCCTCCCCTTATAGGGTTCGACTAATAAATATGGAGATAGGTACCTACCAATTCACATTAAGAATATGTGTCATATGCATAATATTTCTCACTGTGACGAACGAATCTACAAATTGAGTCTACAAACATATAGTATGTAGTAATAAATATTGATTTTTAAATTGTAGCCATTTTGTTGCAACTTTATTTATAGAATTTATGAAGAAAACTGGAGGTCTGAACCTTTACTGGGCTTATGACCTCATCAGTTCGAAGCGTACGATATCCCTGTTATACAATAAATTGACTACATATTCAACAACAAAAAAATAATAATGCACGATGAATGTTTAATCATAAATACAAAGTGATGAATGTTACACAAGTATATGATGAAAGGTCGTAAGTCCTGTAATTACCCAGACCAGGTATTCCACAAAGTCAATCCTTTACTTTGCAGTGTAGATTCTTTTGACTTGGGTCCTAAATTGTATTCATAATGACTGCCATTTTTAAACCGATCGTCGATCAATTTTATCAGAAAGATTAAGTAACCATTTTTTAAAAATATTTTATACCGAATAAAAGATAAAGTAATCAAGACTGCATTATTAAATGTTTAACGTTTATATAAAAACCAGGCCTGTCATTTATATTTCCTTCACGTAAAAAGATCGTCTCCGTCTCTGTTGAGATATTTATACTACATGTTTATAATAACCCATCGGGTCAAGTATTTGCGTAGAAAATTTTGGCCACACTCAAAATACAGTTGTATTAACAAAAACAAAAATTTATTTACCATATGAATTTTAACAAATCCAGCAAAATCTCTTACAATTTCTTTTTCTTGCAATGTATAAACCTGGCATGGTTGTGTCATGCCACAACTGACAAATATTTATAACCGCCACTAAACTTTTGATGATTCTTGTATAAACTTTTAATTCTCGATGACATAATTCATTACGTAACCAAAATAACTTATTTTCTCTAATATTAAATAATAATATTATTTAAAATTACCTTAATTCGTTTTAATATCCAGTGATCTAATTTCTAGTATCGTAGTGAAGTAGATAAAATATATCAGTCTTTAATATCTCGGAACAAAATCAAACATTCAGAGTGATGGAGTTTTGTTTAGTGTTAGTATTTAGTATTTTTAAGGGGTGATTCCAAAACCATTAAATATGAAGAGTAAGGACGACACTTGGCTCGCCATTTTCAAATCAAGAAGAAAATGCTTCAATTGCTGCAATGTAACGTAGCCACCGGTGAAGCATGGAGTAAGAGTGGCTTCCATCCTTCCAAACCGTGACAATGTAAATGTCAATTCAACACGCGTAAAAATGTAAAAAATATTGTCGAATCTGCAGACGACATGACAGTGAATATAAATTTTCAAGAGTTGCTTCCAAAAAATGTGATTTTCCCCGTAAGCTAGAAAAATGAATGTGCATAATTTAATATTATAACGTAGTGTTTTCCTTTAAAATGGGTACTATGTTTCGGTGGAGCTGTCGGCTCGAGTGTGTGGCGCGGATTTTCCATGCAAAAGTTTTACCGTTGGCTCCAAAATAGTGCCAGCCATCTTGTTTTGTGACGTCACATGACAGCTGCTCTATCGGCCAGTATGCAGGCGGCTTTGATGATTAGGTCGAAACAGCGCTCGCGCAGGAAGGACAAGATTAGAAGAGGAATAAAGAACGAGCTGCCGAGCAATGTTGCCACAAAGGATATTGCTCCGTTCCCCAGATATCCACCTCCTTCATGGGTATGTTTTTTCATCATTAAAGAAAACTTTTTATGCACCACGTAAAAAACAACGCACAACCATTATTCACCTCTTTAAACTTAATAGCGTCAGCATATAACGCTTCAGTCGAAATTTCATATTAGTTTTTTGACCATTGTCAAGATTTCCTTGTTATCAATACTGTCCGATTTACTTTGACAGTTTCACAGAATCTGATTGTTTAACTATTTGAAGAAGCCATTGTTTTTTGCAACTTATTTTTTTTTAATGGAAGTTTTTTCTCGTTAAATTGCTTACAAAAGAATGCATCAGAATACATAATCCATTTTTTAGATTAAATGATATCTGTATAATGTGATTGACAAGAAAATCAAACACAATTAACGCATTTCCTTTTTTCAGTTTGTGGAAACAATTCCGAATATTTCTGAAATACTATTGAATTTTATGTTGTGCTTGTTACCACAATTGTAAAGGTCCGTTAAGTTTATGTGTTTTATGTATTAACTAGATATTCTAGGAGGTAATGGTTTTATTATGCGTCCATATATTGTCCAACAATTGTAATTAATTTATTATGTATTGCATATATCTGAAGGATTGTTCGCCTCACATCGCATGAAAAATTTAAACATGTATTAATTACTTCATTTGACGCAATACAACAGTATTGTACTGTCACATACAGTGAAATAAAGGAGCATAAAAGTAATAATAAAAAGTTTTTTTTTATTTACACAAATGTGTAAAAGGTTTTTTTATTGCTATTCATAAACACAATGTCGCACAAGGTTTTGCAATTAAAGCTAATTAAGGTTTTAAAACGTACGCTAAAGGTAATGCTTCAGCGATAGCTTTCGCGGAGATCTTCGGGGTAGTCAGATGCCTCGGTAACTAGATTACCATTGTTGTCTGTTGTAAGAATCCGTGTTCTCTGTGCTATCGAAGTCTCTGTAGCCTGTGCCCGTTGTGCGAGTTGTGTCCACGTACTTGCTGTCGGTCTCGTCCTTGGTATACACGTTTACGCTGTCGGCGGTTTCTGTGCTGAAGGTGTTGGTGGTTTCCTTGTCGGTATCCCTGGTCGTCAGACCGGGCTTGTGGAAGATGATCACCTCCTTCACAATCATGTTGGGATTCCAGAAGGTCGTGTGATCGATTTCACGGTCAAGAGGATAACCGAAGGCATTATCATCGAGATTGCGCCTGTTGTCGGTGGAAATCGGAGTGCTCGTTTGGACGGTAGATAATTTGCCACTTGCGCTTTCTTCTGGCAAACCATAGGTCTTGGTTTGGCGGAGAGGAGTAATGACAACGTAAAGCAAGAATGGCATGCCTCCAGTTTTACCTTTAGGCAACACAAGCCTGTCTGGGAAGCCATTGTTGGTTCTGCCGGTATCGACGAGGCACTGCTCGTTTCCATTGATGCAGGTGGTGATTTTCTTCAGGAGTTCACGGGCTGGAGTGCGGTCACCAACAGTGGTCCAGAATTCGCGAGAATTACGTCTGACGGTGTTTCTGCCAGTCTTGAGGTTGTACACAAATCTGTCCAATTCGAAGAAGTTAACTCTGTTATCGTCGAAATTAATCTTGCGGTGCATGCTGTCGTATTTAGGACCCAAGAATATTCTGATTACGGATTCGGTTGACTTGTCAGAGTTGATATCAATCTTCACGTTGAATTGAACGTGGTTAAGACGTGCCTGAACAGCCTTGAAGATATGCAGTTCTTGGTTCTTATCCATCTCTTCGGGTTTACGGTTCACAGCGTTGGTAATATCCACATCATGCAGATCGAAGAATGTAACAAGTTTGTCTGTCGTAACATCTTCTACCTTAACTCCGGGGAATGTGACTTCATCGCGGGTGTAAGGGTTGAGGGTTTCCTTGAATCTCAGAACGTTATGCATCAATCTCTGGGTGAGCTGATAGAACATGGGGTCACGGAGTGCGGTTTCAAACTGCTCCAGAACAGCTGGGTTGGTGTAGTAACTGAAAAAAGGTTTACAAAATAGGAAAATTAAAAATCTTCGTTTTAGACAATATATTTGACCAAATTCCGCATTATGAAGTTTGCATTCTTTTGTGAATTATTTATTACGACAAGAAATAAATACATTTATTGGAAACTACTTGTTGTTTATGCAACATTACGTAAATATATTGAAACATACGGTATTCCATTAATTACACTATATACTCATTTTGATCAAATATTATGTACAACGTAAATTGACTTACTCGTTGATAGTATCATCACCATTGCCTAATAGTTTCTTGGCAACCAATGTTCCAAGCAAGTAGTACCGGGTGTTTGGTGAATCCTTGTTGCACTGAATAATATTACCCAGCTTCTCAATATCTTCAGGTTTCCTTAGAGATAGAGTCCTTCCGTCCTCCTGAATGTAGAAAAGGAATTTTTTAAACATTAAGTTTAAAAAATACAAGTATATTGAGTGAAAGAAACGTTTCAAATACTTACAGTAATCACATATCCTTTGTCGACGGCCTTGCGGATACGCCTCTCATAATCCTTAACAGTTGTAAGATCCCACAAATTGTCTTCAGTGTTAACCAAGAAGTCATTTGGCCTTGAAGGGAATACCATGCCATTGAAGTGTCTAAGAGATGACTTGAATCCGGTCTCAATTGGCTTATTCCACATGAATTGAGGAATTTCACCCAAGCCGTTGGAAAGTCTTTCCATGTAATAACGAGCCAAGAGCTGCTGGTGAGTGTAAAGGAAGTGTTCTCCTCTGCGGCTCTTGGAGAAACCAAGCTCATCACCCTGCATCCAGAATGGATAACTGCAGTGGAAATAGTAGTAATAGGTGTTCAGGCCGATATCCTCGGTGAAGTAAGTCATGGTGTTTTCTTCGTTTGTCTGGGTGTACCAACCGGAGTAGTTGCTCTTGATGTAGAAGGTGTTATCAACCTGACGGACTCCTCTGGAGTCTGCGAGCTTAGTATCATAGACACGCTCCTGCATCTTCAATCGTTGGGCTTTAGTGATCACTTCGGTGTTAAGGAAGAAGAATGGATAGACTTCGCTTGGGGGAGGAAGAGTTATTCCCTTGCAATCGTGGCGGTGGATGACGGCAACGGTCAACGCATAGACAAACATACCCTCGTTCATGCTGTCGCGAGCCCAACAAGCGGTCCTGTAGAAAGTATCGAAATCTCTGGCGTAGTAGAATACGTGGAATAGACTGATAGCTTCCTCCCTGTGCTTGTCGTTGGAGATGGTGAAGATCTTGTTTCTGGGTAGCATGCCATACTTGTAGTTCTTGATGAACTCTGTGATAGCCTCGGTGTTCTGTTCACAGAAAGTAGAAAAAAATACAATTACTTTCTCTTGAAACTTACAATTTTTCTAGTTTCATCATATAATATACTTACAGTATATCTGCCTTTGTAGGCTTCAATATGGAACTCCTTGGCGATGGCCCTCTGGTCTTCATTGGTATTGACGGTGGTTACATGGTTCAAGAGACGAAGGATGTTCTTGTTGCGGACAAGGAATTCCTTATCAGCTAAAAATAAAATACCCATTAACGTTAAGAATTTTAAAATCGGAAATAATTTATGTATTCGATTTAAGTTTTGTAGTGACATTTTAAGTGGAACTGCATTTTATAAAATAAAATATCAACTACGCATATATAGTTTTTTCCATATAAATTTTATTTTTCCAGTGACCGGGTTTCGTCGGTGTCGGTTAAGACGAAACCCTCTGGGTCACTGGTCAAATCAAATTTATGCGGAAAAAACTATATATTTTGTATTTTGTAGTGTTTAATTAGAAATATTGAAGAAATAAATGGTACTTATTTTCAAACATGGTTGATAAATGATCATGCCAGAAAAGGAAGAGCAAAATTATAGTCTCAGAAGCTGTTAAATAACCCGGTTAATGGGTTATTCAATAATTTAAGTTAGTATAAAGTAAATTGGGCTTACCAATCTTCTCGTTCTTGGTACCATAGTGGCTTCCATAGGAGGTTCCTGATGCGGTGCCCGTGTTGGTGACGGTGCCACTCAGGAAGGTGGCCGAAGCCGCAACCAATAATCCCAGGAACAAGAAAGCAGTCTTCATGTTGACCGTTGTCTGTGACAATTGTGACTTCTGCATGTCCGGCGGATGCTTTTATACCTCCGGCTATCTTAGAATACTCGCCTATCTCCTTTAGTAACCATCCACGTAATCTGGACCGTTGGACGTTTAACCTGTACGCGATTGGATACAGTTTATCGAATTATTTTATTATTAGCGGTTATCACACTTCATAATGGGCGCATTGTTTTCGTAAACAACTGTATCCAATCGCGGCACCTGCGTTCAAAAAATGATTTTATGTTATTTTGTTACTATCAAATATGTGTTACTAAGTTAATTATAATAAAATATGCAACATTGTCGTTTATCTTTTTGTTATTAGACGCCAAAGCATTTTCGTCTGACTTGGGACTTCTTTAAAATATATAATGTTTGTATTGTAGTAGATAACCTGCTATTCACGAAGAACATTTTTTAAGTTTTGAATCACATTTTATTATTAAACTATAGTTAAACTTCCATCTATTTAACAAAGTTTTTTTCTGTTTTGAAAAGTTTTGTAAATAAATTATTTTTTATCGAACATAAACATTTCATCAGTAGGCGCCGTGGCGTAGTTGGGTAGACATTCGACTGCGAAACTGGCGTCGCGGGTTCGATTCCCGTCAAGTGCAAAATAAATTCAAGAAAGATTTATTTTCAATTGGTCTAGGTATTTGTGGTGAATTTTTCACATTAACCGTCTCTATCCTTACTATCCTACATGGAGACAAGCCTTTTAAAGTAGAGGCTTTGCGAGTTATTTTTTTGAAAAAAAACATAGAGACTTGAATTTTGACGAATATTAATATTTTACGATGTTTTTTCCTAAATTCCTTTCTCCTAATACCGTTTCAGTATCGTACCTAATAGCATGCAATAAAAATATTGCTCAATATCCCAGAATTATTCATTTATCACTTTGGAAGAGGTAGATGATTTCGTATATTTGGGAGGTATGTTTTCAAGGGATGAAAGGGCATTCAATTCTCTCTGTCTACCCCTGCGGGAAATCGGCGTGATGGTTAGTTAGTTAACTAGACAGTTTATTTGTGTATTGAACTTATTGTCTTGAAAACGACAAAAAAATTGACGTTTCGACCTTTTTTATTTAGTGACATTTACAGAAAAAGAAAAGCAGTACTAAGGCACAACATTATAACATAGGTGGACAATTTGCGATGTGAATGTCCGCTTCAATCCAATTTACTATTTTGCAGTTTATTAGATTTTTGGTAATTCGTGACCTAAAATCTAAATCGCTCACTCCTTTCAAGAACGTCATAAATAAAAAATTGTCATTTTTCAGTTAGGCATGTTTTCGGAATGCCCAGAAAATTTACTATATCCCAGCAAAAAAGGCATATTTTTAATTAAATATTTACCCGCTACAAGGCAGAAAATGTTGTTTTTTGCATTTTGAAGAAAAGGTATTCTTTAATTTTTTTTAACTTTAATTAATATTTTTCAAATTGAGAAAAAACCTTCAGGTTTTACCTAAAAAGATCTGTTGCACAGTAAAAAGTTCAATAAGTGGCTTGATATTTATTTTTAATACATAGTGTTATATTTTTTAACTTTAAAATCGTTCTCCTCAAAAATCTAGTTTTCTTCGTCCTTCGGAATGACGTAGATAATTTAGGTATTTTTCAATGAAAATTTCCTTAAATATGTTGAGAAAACAATCTGCATACGCATCGATCTTTATCAAATATTGTTTTTATAAGTATCTATGTATATTTTTTTTATCTAGTGTCAATTAAAGTGAATAAATAACACATTTTACACAAAGTGTCTTCTACTTCTAACCGTTGTCTGCACCCAATGATGCAAAGAGCACTGCATCGATTGATGCAGTGTTATCTTGATCGTTACTTACATGACGCTAAGGTGATCACTCCTGCATTTCAGAGACCAGTCATGAGTAATATTTAATCAATATTAGAGTGTAAAATTACCAAAGTTAATTTCATCCCCCCCTGGGAATCGAACCCGGGACCTCCAGCAAGGTAGCTAAACACGCAAACCGTTACACCACGGAGGCGCACATATGTAGATAACTTTAACTTCTTGACTTTTACTCCTAACGACTACACCCTTTTTAAACCGGTTGTCGATAAAGTTTTTCAAAACTTGAAAATTTATGAATTTTTATATTTCACCGAATAAGTTATGTAGTTAAAGCATTATCTTCCCTTTGGAATCGATGCCCTGAACTCCTCCGATTCTCGGTCATTTTTAAAATATGATGGCTGCATACTGTCAATAACACGTCTTCCTTCTATATTGGCCGTGAGAATCAGCTGAAATACTTTATGAAATCAGGTACGTAGCACGTCACCAAGATTTTCCACCTTTGGTCAATTCACTGTGATTAGTAATTCTCAACTGCAGTGAGCCCTTCGGAGAACTTAGGCATTGCCGTTCATATTGTTTTTCTTTTGGAATGCCTCTAGACGAATTTGTATGGAAATCCGTCAGTTTGCAAAAGTCACTACATCACTAACGGCCTTTTTCCACACAAAATTGTAACTTCTAAAAAATTGCCACCTGAGAATGAGATCGATGAAAAATCTGGACTTGTAAATGTTTGCTAGTCATACCTCATACTGCTTAATATTTGGTTTTATGCAAATAGGCACTTATCCACATTCAAGTCTGACTGGGATATGCCCGAATTCACAAAACCTGTTATAGTTTTAACTGTTTATCGAAAACTTAACATTAAAAACCATTTTATCTTGTAATTTTGCGTCACTTTGTCCCTTGTGTATGTAAAAATTGTAACCAACGTATTCAAGATAGTGGTTCATTAAATTAAACGAAATTTTCAAAAATTATTAATAAGTTTCAAACTATGAAAGATATTGTTATTTTCTAAACTCAATCGAGTATTATTGAAATACCAATAGGCAAATATTGAGATTTATCTGAAAACAAATGTAACTTTGTAGTAAATAATGATAAAAATTATTATTAATAAGCCTTGCTTCTCATACTCGGGATCGACTTTTTATTCCAATAACATCATATTGGTTTAAATAATAGTCATTCACCAGAGGGGTTAATTTGATAGACGAAAAAACGATGCAAAAAACATTACGCTAAAAACTTTTTTTTTTCTAAGGAAGGTTATTCATCGTTACATTAAGTTTTAAAATTCAGTTAGTTTAATTATTTAATGATTATAATTGTCTCATAATTTTCTATTAAAAATATTACATAATCCATAAATATTTTTTCTTGTAAATATTATTTTTATCGCTCGGTTATTTCTTATGAATTAATTTATCAGTGTTATGCATTGGAATAATATGAATTATCTTCATTTCTTCCATTAGTATGAAGCTCTCTCTAGGAGGTCATATTCTGCTTGTTCGTAATCACGCGGTGATACCTTCTGAACTTACCGCGTGATTACGCAAATCAGTATGAAAAATAAAATATTTAGAGATATCTTATGCAATTAAAAATAATATGCTATAATTTCTCGTAAAAAAACTTCATTTGGTACATCACTTTATTATATATTCTGTATTAATTACTTGAATCTTACCGCCTCAACAGCAAAGCGCCACCCTTGACCAAACGAAATTAGCAACCTTTTAAAATTATTTAGAATGAACTGTGTAGTTCTAATGAATGGTACGATAGTGTACATATATGATTTAAATACAATTTGGATATATTTTCTCACAAGGCGTTAAAAATCCATTATGAGCAAATTAAAGAGATTTCATTAGTTAATTAATATTCCCTCATGCTAAAATACATTAAAAAACGTTTAATGTGCTTGAGAGTTCTCTTATTTGCCAATACAAACATCAGTTGCTTTAGTCTACACCTAGTCTACTATGTATAATATGGACAACGCCCGCCAAGCTATTTTATCCGGCCCTCAATCATCTCACAAAGTATATAAGTACATACAAATATACAAATTTATACTTATTTACAAGATCATCTTTTTGGCAGCACATATACGTTTGATTTTTTTTGTTGAAAATGAAACATACAATAAACAATACCAACGCCAATATTGATAGTGTCTTATTTCAAGTACAAGACCAATCTTCACATTAAATTTTGTAATATTTTATTAATATTATGTCGTTCATTATTCATGTCGCTTTATTTCATTTCATTTATTTTACTTTATTATGTTTAACAATACGGTTGCCTACGCCTAGTTTAAAATAATGCATTATTTATACCAAACTATCTGAACCCGGCTATTTGTCTTTTGTTATTACTAGATTTGAGTAGGTACTTTGTACTGTACCATAATTTCTATTGTATTCAAACTTAAGTTTATAGCAATGCTCTTGGATATACAATGTTTATGGGGTTTCCGTATTCAAACTAACACATATCTTGGTTTTCCAACGTATGAGAAAAACATGCAATGTTTTTAACGACTTTGTTTTGAATATGTCGAATATACTATATCCCAGCAAAAGTTACATTTTTAACTTAATATTTACCCGCTACAGGGCAGAAAGTGTTGTTTTTGCATTTTTAAGAAAAGGTATTGTTCAACTTTTTTTTTAAATACAATAAATATTTTTCAAATGGAGAAAAAACCTTCAGGTTTTACCTAAAAAGATCTGTGCACAGTAAAAAGTTCAATAAGTGGCTTGATATGAAAGGTAAGCGATGTATGTATGTATATTCAAACAAATCCCTTGGTTTTCCTAATTACGTTAAAAATACGGATTCTCCAAATTCTAAAAAAAAATCCACACACGTACTTGCAATGATTGACCTTGTGATTTATTTATAGTTATTGCTAAAGCCAGTTTGCGATAATTTCAATTGAAATGGCCTTTTTGTTTGTATCATTGGTATACTTGGAATTAGCACATCCTCTCGTTTGGTTTTATCAATTAAAATTATTGCTTCGTTGACATTATTTATCAACGACGATATTGTGGATAACCATCATTTCCAATAAAATTTTCTCGGATAATGCTTTGCGTTTTTTCTACCGACAACATATGGTGGATTCATATTATGGACACCACATGAGCATTCAATAGTTCAGTCAGAAGTTTCTGCTAAAATCATGTTATCAGTCTGGTGTAATTTTACTTCTTCTTCAAACCCTTATCCGTACTCCAATGGTGCGTAGGGCACTGCATTATATAAACGTAGTGTTATTTTGATCGTTAACACGTGAAGGAAAGGTGATCAGCCCTCCGCTTCAGGTATCTGTCCAGGGTAATATTGAATACATATTATAGTGAAAAAAATCACTTTTGTATTTATTGGACCCCCCACTGGGAATCGAACCCGGAACCCCTAGAATGGTAGCCGAGTGTGCCGACACCAATATACTAAGGAGGCGGACAATTCTCTTTTCTTGAATTTTACTGATCAACCAAATTCTTTTTTTCATTCAACATTCCGGGCACATGTTTCTTCGAATACATGATGTTTAACAATGAATTTATTGAATGTTTTTCGCAGATACTTTGTGGCACATTTTATAAACTTTATAAAATTAAACAACTTTGTTTTAACCACTTTTTTATTATTAGTACACTTTAACCTACCGGTTTCGACAAGAACCTTATCATCATCAAGGTTTATCAAATTATTAAACATTAAAATACTCATAATTAATTACATTCCCCTACCAAAAACTCCGTAAAAAATCCTAAATGCTATTTTATGATGTATTGCGTAGCAACCCCATTAGGTTAATAATAAAAAGTGGTTAAAACAAAGTTGTTTAATTTTATAAAATTTAACAATAAAGTTTATTAATGGTTTCAGTTCTGCTTAGAATGCCCGGGCATTTATGTCATGACGATAAACGGGTTTAATAATTAGACTCTATTTTTATTTTATTTTTATCTCATCCAATATACTCGTAGACGCATATTGAGATGGGAATATGGAAGTCTGGGTATTTCCAGGACTTACTATGCTCTTAGGACCTGAAGTTTACATAAAAAATGTTAAGTATTTTTTGTAACACACAATGCATATACAAGTCTTCAAAATATTTTTTTTTCAATTCTACAGAATATTTACAAAAAACAACAAATATAATAAAATAAAATAAAATTTAATTACAATTGCAGGTTTTCCCTTAAAAGTAATCTAAAAAATACTGTCATTCCATAAGTATAACTGTATAATTTTATATATAACCTACATTTCTTAATCCAATAATCAGACAGTCAAATAGACATCAATAATATTTCATTTAAACGTAATTTAAGTAATATGGTTTATCATTTATGAGGAGAATATTCAATGTTACACAATTCATAAATATAATTTAAAGCACCCAATGCCAATGATAAAAACCCAAACACCCATAATCTCATCTCTATAAACTTCTTTGTCTATGTTGATGTAGCAATGAAACAAAATCTTGTTATGGGTACCTCCTAAGTGGGGTGAAACTAAAATTTGTGAACATTTTTCTTAACAGACAAATATTTGTGTTTTTATTATCTACGCAAATATTTGAATTTCTTCAAGTTATTAAAAATCTTCTACTTCTAACACACCCAGTGGTGCATAGGGCTCTGCATCGTATTGAAGCAGTGTTATCTTGATCGTTACTTACATGAAGGCAAGGTGATCACTCCTGCGCTTCAGGGACCAGTCCGGAATTGAATTTAATTTAATTGAATTGAAGGTAATATCAAATAAATATTAGAGTGTAAAATCGGTATTATTTATTTTCACCCCTAATGGGAATCGAACCCGGGACTTCCAGCACGGTGGCTAAACACGCTAACATCACGGAGGCGGACCAAAAAAAAAGGAATCAATTAGTGGCAGTATGGTCTCGAATTTAGAAAACTTGTCGCTGCGCTGCTGACTCAGAGTCTTCGACATTGACCACAGTATCACAACAACAATGAATTGGGCACGCTCAAAATATTGTATTTTTTAACCCATCAGTTTTTTCTAGTCAACCCAGTGTTTTAAAAAACCTTTTTATTCACATAAATAGTACAAGTAGGAGGAAAAAATAAAAGTTTTTTTTTAATTATTCATTCTCGTGTTTATTGAGAAAAACAGCTTTTGAAGACATGTGTGCAGATGGAATAACATGAGATCAGACGTAAGTGAAAAATTGATAAATTAATACATGCGATCGGACTTGCTGTACATGACATTGTCTGTATTGTGCATCCTCATGCCTGTTGTATCTCTATCCGTGTTGTATGTGTCTTTATAGTAAGTCTTATCGGTTTCTGTGTCGTAGGTGGTGTCCACATCCATATCCTTTGTGTAGGCGTTGGTATTCATTCCAGCTTTGTGGGTGATGGTCACTTCCTTCATGATCATGTTGGTATTCCAGAAAGTGGTATAGTCAATCTTGCGATCCAGTGGGAATCCGAAAGCGTTGTCATCAATGGTGCGCTTGTTGACAAACATATCCATGAAGCTGGTCTTGGTATTCAAATCGGTGGTCTTGCTGGTCTTCTCGAAGTTGGTGCTTCCGTAAGTCTTGGTCTTATGGAGAGGAGTGATTACAACGTAAATCATGAATGGCATACCAACCCTCTTGCCCTTGGGAAGAAGAAGCCTATCTGGGAAGCCCGTCTGGGTTTCGGCAATATCGACGATGCATTCTTCATTTCCGTTGACGCAAGTTGTGATCTTCTTCAACAGATCTCGTGTGGGTGTGCGGTCTTCCCGAGTAACGGTGAATTCGCGCGAGTTGCGGTTGATGGTGTTTCTGCCGGTCTTCAAGTTAAGCAAGAACATGTCCATTTCGAAGAAATTAACTCTGTTGTCGTCGAACTTGATCCTGCGATGCATGCTATCGTACTTGGGACCCAAGAACATCCTAACTACGGCTTCGGTTGACTTGTCGGAGTTGATTTCTAATTTTACATTGAATGGAAGATGGTTAAGACGCTTGTGAATGGCTTTAATAGTGAATTGGTCGCGGTTTTGCTCAACTTCTTCTCCTTTGCGGGTAACGGCGTTGGTGATATCCACATCAACGTTATCGAAGAATGTTACTAGCTTGTCAACATGGATGTCCTCGAGTTTTACTCCATCGAAAGAAACTTCCTCGCGGGTGTATGGGCGGAGAGTGTCCTTGAACTTCACGACGTTCATCAATATTCTCTGAGCCAACTGGTAGAAAATGGGGTCGCGAAGTGCTGTCTCAAATTGTTCCATAACGGTGGGATTAGTCATGTAGCTGAAAACAAAAGAGGTTGTTTTTATTTTTCTGAAGCATCACCAATACCTTTAAATGTTTCACAATTTTTAAAATTATATTTTATAACACACGGAATTGTTTTTAAATTGTATTAGATTTGACAATACTATATTATTTTTACTTACTCATCGATGTTATCATCTCCATTGCCCAAAAGTTTCTTAGCAGCTAAAATTCCGTTTAAGTAATATCGGGTGTTGGGTGAATCCTTATTGAACTGCATAATGTTACCCAGTGTTTCAATATCTTCGGGCTTCCTAAGAGATAGTTTTCTTCCATCTTCCTGTATAGTTAAAAATGCATTAGATTTTTTTAGATTCGAACAATGGAATTGAAGAAGTCAAATTAAATTACGGGAAAAAAAATACTTACAGTAATAATAAATCCTGAGTCGATAGCGTCACGAATACGCCTTTCGTAATCTTTAACTGTTTGAAGATCCCACAGATTATCTTCGGTATTAATTAGGAAGTCATTGGGTCTCGATGGCATTTCCAATCCATTGTGATGCTTCAGAGAAGATTTGAATCCAGTCTCAATTGGCTTAGTTAACATGAATCTTGGGATTTCTCCCAAGTTGCAAGAAAGTCTTTCCATGTAATAACGGGCCAAGATCTGTTGGTGAGTGTACACTACCATTTCTCCTCTGCGATCTTTGGTCAAACCAAACTCTTCACCGTCCATCCAGAAGGGGTATGCGGTGTGGAAGTAGTAGTAATAGGTGTTGAGACCGATATCTTCGGTGAAGTAAGTCAATGTCGTCTCTTCGTTGGTATCAGTATACCAGCCGGAGTGGTTGCTCTTGATATAGAAGGTATTATCGACTTGGCGAACTCCGTTGAATTCGGCGAGCTTGATGTCGTACACGCGTTCCTGCATCTTCATACGTTGAGCCTTCTGGATGGTTTCAGAGTTAACGAAGAAGAATGGGTAGACTTCGGACGGAGGTGGAAGGGTCATACCTCGAGTATCGTGTCGGTGGATTACAGCAACCGTCAGGGCGTAGACAAACATACCCTCATTGACATTATCGCGAGCCCAACAAGCGGTTTTGTAGAAGGTTTCAAAGTCCTTAGCATAGTACATGACGTGGAATAGGCTTACGACTTCTTCTCTTTGCTTCTCGTTGGCAATGGTGAAAATCTTATTCCTTGGCAACATCTTGTGCCTGTACATTGTGATGAATTCCTTGATAGCGGGGGTATTCTGGAAGCAATCATAAGTTATGTTATTATTGAGTTATTATTACAAAATAAAATTACTTTTTGAATGCGACCAAGAGCGTTAACACATAGAATATATAATAAATTAACTTACTACGTATTTATCCATATTGGTTTCAATACGATACTCCTTGGCAATGGCAGACTGGTCGGGGTTGGTGTTGTGAGTATGGACATGGTTCAGGAGACGGACGAGATTCTTATTACGGACTAGGAATTCCTTGTCAGCTGTTCAACAAAACATAAATTAATCGATATTAACATACTCGTATTAATGAAACCAAAAAAACGCTCATTCTCTATCAAACATTTGGCAATTAAATATTTCAATAAGCTCCCTAAAGAATTAAAAAAATAGATGGTATAAAAATTCTTACGAAAAAAATTAAAGCCCATTATAATAAACCATGAAAAAATATACAAAAAAAAATATTATACCATTTATTATATTACATTTAACCGCGAGTCTAAGTCCCCCCCCCCCCTCCAAGCACAGGAGCTCAATCTCTGTTTTGGAGAGGCACAGCGAATCGAAATATAAAAGTTTTCCATATGTATAAATGTTTCAAGTGTATTATGTTATACTTAAAAATGTAAATATATTAAATGAATAAAATAAAAATAAAACATTTTTCAAAGAGAATCCAAAATACTGAAAACTGAGAGTTTAAAAAAAATTATATACTTATTGAAAACAAACAACAATATCTAATTTTTTAAATCAATATACTTAAAAATTAAATAAAAAAATCAACAAAGAAGAGAATTTCTTATGCTAGACTAGTTTTTGTAACGTGAAGTCAATGGTTAAACGAATTATTTGAATGATGTTTACCAATTTTCTCCGTCTTGGTGGTCCCAAAGTTGTTGGTTCCGGCGGTGGTGATCCTCCTCGTGCTGTCCGTCCCCGTGAGGTAGGTGGCCGAAGCCGCTACCAAGAATGCCAGGAATAAGAATGCTGTCTTCATGTTGACCCTTGCTGTTGACAAATGTGACTTGCTCAGAGGCTGCGCCCCCTTTTATACCCGCCGACTATCTCCGCTCTGGTATCGGTGCGGCGGGATGCTCGTTTAACCTGTGCACGCTGATTGCATGGATATCAACACTTTGGGTAAAACGTTAATTATAAACAAGACTTTACAGATATTCCGTCTTATTATTCTAACTAACTAACTAACTAACCAAATACAACATTTTGAGTGTGTCCAAATACTTGTTCACGAAATCTGGATTATCTCCAATTACAGGAGTTATTTTCATATTATTTTTTGACATCTCATCAAAGATGAAGAAAAATATGGAAGTCTGGGCATTTACGGGGCTGACGACCGTCATTCACCGACCGACCGACTCAAATTCTAGTATTTGAATAGTGTGGTTGTCAATAATGGGTAGAATTGGAGAATGTTACACGTATGTAAAGTGATCATTTAAACCAGCCTATGACGGTCGTCAGCCCCGTAAATGCCCAGACTTCCATATTTTTCTTTATCTTTGATGAGATGTCAAAAAATAACTAACCAACTAACTAACTAACATAGCTACCGCTATGTTGAACAATATCTCATTGGATATTGATCTGTTCCATGTGTCTGATGGAGTTTTCCGAAGTTGGATTCTTCTACACCTTTAGCAATAGTACTCTTGCTTATTTTCTATTTTTGTTAATGTATACGATTTAATTTAAGTTTGTAATGTGTATATTATCTATAAATAAATGAATTGAAATAAATAAATAACCAACCATCGCGCCGTTTCCCCGCAGGGGTAGGCAGAGAGAATAGAACGCCACACTACTCTGTTTTGCAACCATTTTTAGCCTCTTCCACATTCATGCATCTCTTCATACATTCCCGACGATTATTTCGACTCCCGACCCGGCCGCTTTCACGTATTTGACATAGCTGATTGTGCCAAGTTTTACTCAGTCTTCCTCTGCTTCTTTTTCGAACTAAATTTGCCTCAAAAATTGGTTTAACCGTTCTTTCCTCACTCATACGTTCCACGTGTCCAAACTATCTCAACAAGTATATTAATACTTTATCCATCTCCGTGGTTAAGTGGTTGGCATAATTAGCTACCGTGGATGAGGTCCCGGGTTTTATTCCGAGAAGGGGATAAAATAAATATAAAAGCTTTTTGTCCATGTATTTTTTTTAATCATATATTACCTCGGTCTTAGATCACAGTCAAAATCAATTCCATTTCGTTTGCAGTGGGAGATTTTCTAGGTTTCATTATCCGTGCCTAAAAGTGCACAAGGCACCGCATCGACGCAGTGCTATCTTGATTGCTAATTCCATAAAAGCAAGGTGATCAGTTTTGCGCTTGTTGTACCAATCCAGAGAGTTGAGAGTATAATCACTTATTTATTATGACTACCCTGGTTATCGAACCCGGGACCTCCAGCACAGCAGCCGAACGCTCTTACCAGTAAACTATGGTGTCGAATGAATGGTCCTTACCGCATAACAAATTTTATTTATAATTGTAACTTAAGCACTTATGATAATTGAAGTTGATTTGAAAAAAAAAACAAAATCTACAAAGAAAATATAGAGTTTACTTAATAATATTATTTTAATTAATGTTTTACTTAGTAAATACCACTATTTCTTAAAATCTACTTTTACACGTGTTTCGATGCATTCCGCATCATTTTCAAACACCGTATGCGGAATGCATCGAAACACGTGTCATGGTAGATTTTAAGAAATAGTAGTATTTACTAAGTAAATCATTTATTCAAAATGAATGGATTTTACCACAGAGTGACTGTCGAATCAATTAATGAAATTAATAATATTACCCTGGACTGGTACCTGAAGCGGAGATAGAAAATAATTAACATGTATTTTTAAGTCCGCCTCTGTAATGTGATGGTCAGCACGCTCGGCTACCGTTCTGGAGGTCCCGGGTTTGATTCCGGGGGGGGGTCAAATAAATATAAGTGATTTTTTTCACTATAATATTTATTCAGACTGGTACCTGAAGCGGAGAGCTGATCACCTTTCATTCATGTGTTAACGATCAAGATAACACTGCGTTTATTTTATGCAGTGCCCTATGGACCATTGGGGTGCGGATAAGAGTTTGAAGAAGAAGAATACTTTAGAATATTATACATATAAATGCTTAAAGCTGAACAAGTAAAAAAAAACTAGAGGGCTGAAGGACTTGCTTCAAAATTTTGAGACAACGTTGAATTCGAATACGCGCATTATATACATATTTTATATACATATTTGCGACATGCGACATTTGATGTGCGTAACAGCAACACACGCAATACTCGAAATTGCTCATACGGACAGCGTGTTTCTTGACAGCTGCTCAAATATTGTATACCTACCAGTATTGTGAAATTAAACATATTGAAAAGTGTCCTTTCTCTTTTCTTTCTTTTCCATTTAACCAGACTGACCCGCAGCAACGTGTAGCGTGATTATACATTTGGGAATAAATTTTAATTTTTGACTAATATTCGAATTAAAAAATATATTTTATTCCCTCAATACATCGAACATTGACTTCTATCCATATCTGACCCTTATTCGAGTAACATATAAAGCTTTTATTCTTAAACGATTCCTCTAATTATGTTGTTTTATGATTTTCATTTGAAGTAGCAACACAAGAAATTAATTTCACGTATTTTACGAGACAAACAGATAGTTGTTATCAGGTATTTTTTTAATAAATAATAATTATATTAAATTTAACCTTCATTAAATTTAATATTTTTATTTTAATGATAATCTTTACCCTGCGCTTGTTGCCAATAAAGTATTGCAGAAATATTATATAATAAAGTATTTTTCCAACCTGTATCCGCGTCGAATGTCATATAGGTCACCACACCGTATCGACGTGGTGTTGACTTGACCTTGTTCGTCAGTCCGAAATTTAGCTTCGAAACAAAATGAATTGGAAAAAAATAATCGCGACACTAAACTAAAAGTACAACATTTTGAGTGTGTCCTAATACTCGTTCACAAAGTATTTGGACACACTCAAAATGTTGTAAATAAATTAACTGGTCAAATTATAAGCTAAAATAATTCAAATGAAAATGATATTTTCCTGCGTTTCTTATGTATGTGATTATAATCCAGGATTCGGACCTCACATACTAATAAAAGAGTTTCTGCTCATTAAAAAAAAAGCTTCTTTTAATCTCACCAATAGATGTCTCTAGTAGAGTTCTAGTGATTCAAGAACAATGTTTCAAAATTGGTTCATATATATAGAATTTCCAAGAATTTGAGTAGTACGGTTGTCAATAATGAGTAGGATTGGTGAATGTTACACGTGTGTAAAGTGATCACTTAAATCACTTAAACCACCCTAGGTCGTCACCCCCGCAAATGCCCAGACTTCCATATTCTTCTTCATCATTGATGAGATGTCAAAAATAATATGAAATATCCTTATAGAAGTACATGTCGAGTCGTGAGTGTTCTCGCTCCTATCCGCACCCATGTGTAAGTGCACTTAATGGGCACTGCATATATTTGAAGCGGTTCTAATTCGATCATGATTATACGAAGGCAGGGTAAATAATAAAGAAAGAAGGGTTAGAATTGTAACAAATGGTGCTATTCTCCGCGGCATGATTCTGTAGGAAACCCGTGACCATTTGCGTGCCTTTATCGAGTTTTAAATCATTAAAATTTAAAAATCGCCAAATCAAAATGCGATATTTTTTAATTATACTCGTAAAATACACTTATCGTTTTTAGGTTTAAATGTGAGGTCAGTATTGCAGTAGATAGAAGTGTTTTTCATTGTTTCTTATCTTGACTCCAATGACATTGTAGAAATTATTTTTGTAATGTCAATTTTCGAATTAAAATAATCAAAAGTGTACCTACTCATTTTTTATTGCCTATAAAAAATAATCGTAACTTTTATACAATTTATTCGAATCCAAAACACTAGTACAGAGATAATTAAGTACTATGTATGTATTTAACGATGTATTTTGTTTATACATACAAAAATCAAATAGTAAAAGAAATATTGTTGGACCTTTTTTATACACCTTTTTTTCGAATATTAATTTAATAGTAATATAAAAGGCCATTCTGTTAGTGAGAAAGAAAAGAGGGTTCATGATCACTTAAAGCGACTCTAACTAGTTTTTGTTATATATACTTGTGTATATATGTATATATATATATATATATATATATATATATATATATATATATTTATGTATATATATATATATATATATATATATATATATATATATATATATATATATATATATATATATATATATATATATATATATATATATATATATATATCACGTATAATCAACGTTATAGCTGTATTTTACAAGAACGTTTGTATAATATTGAAGCTCTTCTGCAATACAATTAAAATATTTAGGATGGTTATAGTCAAAGAGGCTTACTATTATGCTACTAACGAGGGTTCTCATAATACGTTTAAATACACTGAGTAACCACAGCTTTAAGTGAATCTTGTTCACGAACCCTGGCCCGTATACTGAGCCGTTGATCTGATCAGATGAACGAATCCTTAGTTGATTCGGTTACTAGTCGTCGTCGATAGGATTTGTGATTAAAATTCCCCCACCAGATGTGTTTTTTTTCGAAGGCTTTTTTCAACCGTTCGATTCATCTAAATCTACGGTGATGTAGATCCATCAAGCCGGATCTTCAGATTGATCGGATCTTACCCAACTTTACTGTACTGCGCTCGAATTATCTTAAAATACATCGTTGCATCAAAATATCAAAATTATATATAGTGAAACCTCTCATAAAGAGTAATTCGCATAACGAACAAAAAAATGCGAAAAGTTGCTCCCTTAACGAGCGACATTTCGCATACCGAGTTACAGAGAAAGGGCAAGTGCCTTTTTCACGACATTCACTTGTAACCGGGACTTCCACGCCAGTCAAAAAAAAATGTTTCGCTTAACGAGTAAGATTCTGGAACGAATTATGGTCGGTATGAAAGTTTCCTCTGTAATCTTAATAAAGTTTTCGAAAAGAATGTGGACTATAAAAAATTAAATCATAACGCGTACCACAATTTAACGTATAATAATACATTTGCCTGTTACAAAACATGGGATCCACCATATACAGGCGGGGCTGAAGTTTTGTTATTATACAATGATATCACGATTAGGTGTGCCCGAAAATTACGCCCTATTTAATATAACTGGAGTTCTTCAGTTTTATTCTTCCACGCTTTTATTTTTACATATTATGTACATACGAAAATTAATATCAATTTCCTTTTTTCACCGAAAAAGTCATTCAAAATTGTATTTTCAGTAAAGGTAACTTTGTTATCGATATCATATCAACATATCAATCCCTTTTTTGAAAAAGATCCGTGAAATATAAATAATTTGAACCTTTATAGGAATCAAAAGTAGTTTATTTTACAATGGCAATTCTGTTAATGAGATAGAAAATGTGTTTCATGAAAACTTAAAGCGACTCTCGACAATCGACAAAGCATTTTGCATGCGCAATCTAATTTTGTATTTACACATACACAAATAAATGTTTCACTGGAAATTCCCGCCCTAATCTGTGTTAGGGTAATAGGCATAATCTGTATGTAATCCTATTACAAAGATATATACGTAAATATATACAGGTGCATATTGTAAGGTGCATTTCTACTATCCATTTGCTTGGCAACATATTAAATTATGCATTTTCGTCTCTAATTGCGTTATGTTGAACTCCCTGATGTGATTCAGTCTTTTTTTTTTTTTAAATGTAAAAATAAATATATGAAATTACTAAAACATTCGTGTGTGGTACATAATCGGTCGATTTGATTCAAATAATTGTTGAATTGATTTAATTAAGAGTTCACAACTTTCATTGGAGAAAATTATTAACATATATATTTTTAAGTTCTTTATTTTGATTACTCTTACTTATTAATGCTTTTATCACTTTATGATGAAAAACAAGTTTAAAGATTTTTTTATTTGATCACCAGATTTCGGATCTTCTTGAAAAAAAATATGTTAAATTTCTATCATAATAATTGTTCTTATTACTGTGGCGTCCTATAATTGTGGGAAGTAAATACCCCTCTTCATTTGTTATCTTTTTTATCTTACTTTTTATACCTTGTCTTCCTACTATATGTCCCAATAATATTCTGAAAAAAACTTACATATAATACAAAATAAAATTTTAAATATAGATATAATTTTCTCAAGTTTTTGTAGTTGTTGTTGTTATTTGAGTAGTCCACTTGCAAACCACGTTATGTTAAAAAAATAATTATAAAATGGCTTCAATCGGTAGATAATTCAAATAATCAACGTCCATATTTAACATAATCTGCTAAAACTCGTTGAGTTAGTAATAAAATGGAATGGAAAAATCGATACTCTTGCGAAACTCGCTATGCCGATCCACAGTTCTTTTTCTGAAATCTCTCAAAAAAGGTTAAATCGGTTCAAATCAAAATCAAAAAGATTCAATATTCTACCGGCTGCCACCATTGGCTAAAAAACTTAATTTTTTAACATAGCGTGGTTTGCAAGTTGACTCATTTTGGGTCTAAGTTAACGTGAACATTTATTTTTGTCCTCAAAACGGGACATCTACCAATTTTTTACGATAGTATGTATATTCAAGAAAACACTTATTTTTTCAAGTTTTTATGTATTAATAAAAAGAAAAGGAATGTTGTTTGAAAATAAGAGGAATAAATACTATGAATATGAAAAAATAATGTTGTTCAGGCAAACTAACTTAAATCTAAAAACAGGAAGGTCCCGTTCAAGATGGTTACTTTAGTCTATGTTATGTTGGTTGAACTTTATTCTAGAACCGTGATTGGAACCTTTACATTTATAAACAATATGGCAATAAACATGATTGGTCCCTCGTGCAAAGACTGCATGGCATGTCGCGGTATGCATATGGCTAAATATGTATTATGTTCATACATACGGTAGGTAATTGGGTAAAATGCTGTATATTTGAGGTAGCCATCTTGCCGACTGCAACCAATTATACTCCTAACTCCCAGCTTTATGCAACGTGTCTGATACGTAATAACCTAATCTGACGTTATCTCATACGAACTAGCTTCGGCTAATATCATTAATCTTACCTAACGCGATTCGGGGATTTGTGATGTGTCGACCATGTCACTGAACGATTTCAGTATCTTCTTCCACACTAAGTATTGTCCGCCTGGTCAGCACGCTCGGCTACCGAACTGGAAGTCCCGGGTTCGATTCCCAGGGGGGGAGTCAAATAAGTATTATATAAGGGATTTTTTCACTCTAATACCCTGAACTGGTATCTAAAGCGGACGGCTGATCACCTTTCCTTCATGTGTTATAACGATCAAGATAACACTGCGTTTATATGATGCAGTGCCCTATGCACCATCGGGTGCGGATAGTGGTTTAAAATGAATGAATTATTGACTATTATTGAATACTGTTTTTTATGCAACATTTTAAATGGAACATGTTGAAAAATTAGAGGTATTTTTTAAAAATAATTAGAAGTAACGAGAGAATTCCTGAAAGTTCTAGAAAAAAGACTCTCGTTTAAATCACTTTGGTTTATCAATAGTTTGGCAATAATATGTTTTGCTATATTGCGTTTAATTTCTGTACATTTTTCAGTAGAAAAAAATACCTGGATTCAGTCACGAGAGGCTAGCGTTCTGTACGGGAAAGCATTTTATCGCTTTCTTTTGTATTTGAACCTATAAAAGCTTCCATTCGACCGATCGAGTGCGCGGCGCTTTTTGCGGTCAGCTAGTTGGTAGTTTATCTGGCTAATAACTTATTCACCCTCTGGTTACCAGTCTTAATTGCTTTTAAATTACTGGACTGACGTGTTGGGGAAATATGTAGGTATTAGGATCACAGCCATTCGAAAATCAGGGCAAACCGGGTTTCAATGGTGTATGTGGGCGGGTATAAATCTACATAACAATGGACAAAACGACATTATTCATTTCTACTAATATGAAGATATTAAAGAAAACACTTGTTTTATACCACTTGAGTTTTATTAAAGACTACTAGTTTCAGAAGCTAAACTTCAATCATTCAGGTCTGAATAATAACTGAATAGAATATAACTGAAATAATAACTGAATAATAACTAACTAATAGATAATAACTGAACAGAAGCTTAACTTCAATCATTCAGGTCTGAATAATAACTGAAACTAGTAGTCTTTAATAAAACTCAAGTGGTATAAAAACAAGTGTTTTCTTCAATCATTGTAACATGTCTTACCACAAAGTTAATGCCGAAACAATTAATAAAATATGAAGATACTGTGCAAGAAAATATTATTTATTGTAACTGCAGACAGTTGGTAGAATTCCATATTGAATTTTAGGGTAATTAATATATTCAAAATAAAAGAAAGTTTTTGTTGGATTGAATTCTACATTTATTTATGTATTTCTTAATACGTGACGCGTTTCGTCTTCTTAGGACTTTATCAAACACTGCCCACTGTTGCTGTTTGATAATGTCCTAAGAAGACGAAACGCGTCACGTATTAAGAAATCCATAAATAAATTTAGAATTCAATCCAACAAAAACCTTGTTTATTTTGGATATATTACCCAACAATTCAAGAAAATATTACTTGGGAAATACAGAATAAGGAATGCAAAATCCATATACAACACAAATATACATCTTTTTTTTATTATTTATTAAATACAGTTACATTTTTCAAATACAATTCGATACAATTTCTATACATTTATACATATGGCAAACTTAAAATTTTAGTTTCCAAAAAAAGAGACTTAGCTCTTGTGCTTCGAGAGGGACTTACATATATTATTATGTGTGTGTATATACGTATATTCTTACATACATTCTTTTATAATCCTTATCCGCACCCAATGGTGCATAGGGCACTGCATTGTATTGACGCAGTGTTATCTAGATCGTTACTTACATGAAGGAAATGTGATCAGCCCTGCGTTTCAGGTACCTGTCCAGTGTAATATTGAAAGAGTTAAAAATAACTTTTATTTATTTGACCCCTTCCTGGGAATCAAACTTGGGACCTCCAGCACGGTAGCTTAACACGCTAACCATTACACCATAGAGGCGGACACATATATACATGCATACGTATATACAAAAACACACATACAAATACTATTCGGTGTTTTGAATTCTGTACATTATCACGTGTAATCGTTGTATTATAAAAGAAAACAATATTTTTGTAATGAAAGGTAAAATGGGGTCAAAAGTGATTATTCGTATTTCGTAAAAAAAAATTACGCAACAATTGACCGTAGATGACCCTGAATTTCACCCCCAGTAAAATAGCTATGAATGTGCGTGTGATTCAGATTCCTATTCCACGTTATTCCTTACGAAACTGCCAGTTTACACAAAGTCGGTGGCGTGCGTTACGTGAAAATCCCTCAAAGTTCCCAGCAATATGAAGTCAGGTACCTTATATATGTTACTAGGGTGTCCGAGAAGTTCTCGGCCCATGGAGTAATTATTGTAGTTGGCACAGGTAGCCGTTATCTTTGTCGAACAATGTATGTATATTATAATTTTACTCTTAACATACTAAGAATGGGTGTTTTTAACGCCTGCAAAGCGCTGGCGTCGGAATTAAAGAATTGTGTACATATAGGTAAGACTAAGACTGTACAAAGAGATTGGTACATAATATTCATATAAAAACATTAAACAATTCCTTCTTTTCTGACTTTCAAATGAGGCCGGCGCAGGATGTGAAAATACCCTTCCATTGAGTCTACGTATTTGAACCACAAATATCCTGAAAATATCGTTTGCGACAACGCCGACCTCGCTGTACAAAACAAAAAAAGTCGCGACTTCAATATAGTTTTCGATTCACTGTATCACCTTAGACTAGCGACTCTGTATATAACCATTTACAAAATGTATGGAAAGTTCTTGATGTAGGCCAAGAACTTTTCATACATATTGCAAATGGTTGTATGAAGAGTGTGACTGTTCTTACTAATCTCGATTTCCAACTTATACTCGCAAGGGCAATACGTGGAAAATTAATCGACAAAAGGCTGAAGAAATGCGCGGTCATTAATACGAGCTAATTAAATTTACTTTTTTCTGTATTGTGTCATGCAGTGATAAAAAATAAATCAATCATTCGTGTTCTAATCTAAATGGCAAACTCTATTTTAGTGAATAATACGCTAAACACTTTTTGTAATTAAAAAAAACTATATATATGTATCAAAAGTTCGTTACTACGTTGACCGCGGAGTATCGACCTTTGGTCCAAATATAAAAGCTATTTTGATCAACTCCTTATATGTATTGAAAATTCTTATTTTCTTCTACTGAATTGTGTCAAAATAAAGAGAATCAGGTTGTGATAGTGTTAAGAAACGAATCCAGGGCCTAAGATTCGGGATAAAAATGTTTTTCTGAGTTGAACAGGTCAAACGAATTAATCACGATAACTATATTCGCTATCATGCTAATTAAATGAATCTGTTACATTTCATGATAACTTTAATTGAATTTTTAAACTAATACTGCAAATATTTAGCATCGGAACTCTTGATAATAAAAAAAATTATCATGTTTATAAAAATGCAAGTGATCATATTATGTCATCATCACCTGTAAATATAAATCTCGTTTTGAAAGACAGTTACTAACCTATTAATTTTAATAGTAATTGTCTTCTAGACGCGATAAATTGCGGGAAAATTTGATATATCCTACGTAAAAGGTAAATAATTGACGTAACTCCCAAAGTATTTCGATGCTTGGATACAGTTTTACTCATATTTTATTCCTCATCAATTAGTCCTTCTAAAACAGTACAATGCTATCAAAGCAAAAACCGAACTGCGAAACTCCAAGTAAAATAACTCCACACAACCTTATAATAGCAAAATTACTTAGCATTTGGTTTTAATGTCTGAAATGAATGGGGACGTAAAGATAAAATATGAGTCATTTTTCATATTCAACAGACCTCGGGGGGTCCGTTGGCAACACGTTAGAAAACACGCGAACGACGCGGTGTTAACTTCAACACCAATTACATAAGAACAAGGTGATCAGACTGATCAGTCCACCGCTCCAGATTTTTTGATACAGACGGCGTAAGTAATGAAGCTCAGAGTAAATAACATAACTACTTTATGAGGGGAAAAAATAGGCTAAGAAGTAGCAGTGAAAAGAGAATAGCAGCAAGCGGGAACTCTGAGTTCCATTCCTGCACTTCTACTAGCTTTTGTTTCTTTTTTATAAGATCTATCATTTCTTGTGTTACTGGGACCGTACAAGGTCTATTGTGACTTTGTTACTTAGACATTGTTAAAGTATACGAGTCCTTTGAAGTTTTTTTTCTTTCTACCCATATCAAATAATCTCTAATCCACAATTATAAATAACGTACTAGAAATTGGAGCAAAAATAATAATGCTAATTTAAAATGATGAAATTTAGACTTATTGTTACAAAAAAAACAAAATGAAGAAAAAGTAATCTTAAATGTATGCTTGAACCTATCTCTCAAGAATAATATTGACACCAATAATAATTATTATCACGGTGAAATTAATTATTTAAACGGTTGATAACTTGTTATTGGGATAGGTAGAAATAAAAATAAAAATAAAATGACATTCACGTACCCTCTAAGTTTATCTTCTTAGTAACTTAGTCATAATTTTAACATTAATAACATTATTTAAACAGATATCATTAATTTGTTGCTAAGCCCAAGGTTAAAATATCAAGTTTTATATTTTGCTAATCATTTTTCTATACTTTCTTCATTTAATTTTTAGTATACTGTTATTCTTTTTGATCAATTCTGTTACAATCTGTTTATTTATTTTTCACTATATTATACTTGTAAATAATGTTTGTACTTTCTGATACTTATGCTAGCACACTTCACCTCAAGATTTGTTTAAAAGATAAAGAAATATATATATATATATATATATATATATATATATATATATATATATATATATATATATATATATATATATATATATATATATATATATATATATATATATATATATATATATATATATATATATATATATATATATATATATATATATATATATATATATATATATATATATATATATATATATATATATATATATATATATATATATATATATATATATATATATATATATATATATATATATATATATATATATATATATATATATATATATATATATATATATATATATATATATATATATATATATATATATATATATATATATATATATATATATATATATATATATATATATATATATATATATATATATATACATACATAGGAATTCCAAAATTTTGTATAGCATGGTTGTCATGGGAAAATGTTGAATGTTGCACGTGTGTTAAATGGTCACTTTACACGTGCACACGTAAGCCCTGTAAATAACACTGACTTCCATATTTTTCGTCACCTATGTTGAGATGTCCAAAAAATATTAATAAAATCTATTTTCTTGCAAAACCTATTTTCAAATTAGATGATCGACTTAGAAGATATCCTTTAAGTGACCTTTCTTAAAAATTTCAGAGGACTGACAATAATCATAACCATTCAATTTATTAATATGAAACCACATAGTTACAACTTCAAGTATAAATTGAGAAATGTTGTTTTTCCCGTTTTATCTAATATTTTTTGCAGTGTTTTTTTGTTGTTTTTTATCAAATTTATAAATATTTCAATAGCAACAAATAAGATTTAAATTAAATAATGAGTACATTATTTAATACTGCTATATGTGCACAATCAAATAATTCGCAATTATATACAATATTATCAACAGAATACCGATATTTTACATATTAGTTGCAGATAAAAATATATTATAATTTGAGTAGGTACTTTTATAATAAATATTTGGGCGTCGGCGTCGGTTCCAAAGAGAAGTAAACCCTTATAAACGTTTTGTGGATAATTTTAACTTGACTTCTAATCGGCGAAAAAAAACAGCAAAAAAATGGAAACTTCAACTACCTGACAATACGGATTAACAAATTGCAAAGTTGTTAGAAATTAAGTAATAATTAATTTATGGTATTTTATTCATGTAAATTCATATGGCATAATGACTGGACTTTTCTGACAAGTCTTGATTTTTTAAATAAAATTGTCGAAATGCATATTTCCTTTTATTTTATTTTACGTTTCATATGGTTGTCATATTATTATGTTCATTTAAGACATACTTGCTTATTTTAATTTAATATCTTATGACTGCGCTATTTATATTTCGCCCGCGTAAATTGATTCCCATATTAGTTTACATACTTTAATGTTAAATATTTAATAATTTTTTTGCAATATATGAGGAAAAAATGTACTGTCTAATGATATAATACATTTTCATTACTTATTACAGTTTCTCCTTTCCTGAACAATATATGTAGTTTCACACAATCCGTCAGGGTGACGTCACATTTGTGTAATTTCTCTTGGATGACTCTGACGACGGTCATCTGAGTTAGAATTGGCAGCGGTCTACCTAAACTCGACAAAATGAAGATTAGTTATTATAAATAATGTCAATTTTCCTAAATTTAACCCCTGTTGATAAATTTGAGACATCTTTCATGGAATCATTCCATAAATTCAACTTATTGAATCATATTCAGCATTTTTCTATTTTTTTCATTTAATACTATTTCATACGAATAAAACATGGATAACTAAATATGAAAATGTAATTTTAAGTGACAAATGATCTAAAAATCTTGTATACAAGTATAATGTTTGGTTGATCGTGACCTAAAAGGACAGATTCAAGTTGAACGACAACAAAAAACAGACATCGAGATATAAGTCTTAAAACATTGCGGGACTTGTGATTCCCTTCAGGAACAAAGAGGGGTTTGAAAGATTGTTTGGTAATATAAAACGCGATTTAAATCTGGTTAAGTTGTGAAAAGCTTTACTTAAATAAATCGATCGCATATAAAACGCCATTTTGAACTTTACACGTTAAACTGCCAGCGGCTCTCAACTTTTTTTCATCTCCATCCTCTTTAATATATAAAATCTCTTTTAATTTTTTTAAACAAAGTCTTATCCAAATAAAACCGAAAATCGATAAAAAGTCCCGCCAAATTGCACTGGCACTATTTTTGGTAATTTAAAATGTCAAAAAAACACGCAAAAGCATGCTCATAAGCAAACCTGTTCAGAGCACCTGCTTACTGGCTACACGAGTGTGCATACTTTGATAAAAACAAGTATGGTCATTTCGATTATGCTCAAAAATTGAAGGTCGTTCTATTTTCGAGCATGCTCGAAAATAGAACGTCCGTCGATTTTAGCATACTCGAAATAACCATGCTTATTTCTAGTAAAGTACGTACACTCATGCTACTAACTTGCTATTGCTCAATAGTGGTATGCTTTTTTGCTGATAATAATTAAGTCGATGTAAACCTTAAGGGTTGGCATTGCGAGTTCGCTGCCGCCCCGCCACGTGTGAACACCGCCTTTATGTAGTAACATCGGCACTGATGCTAAAGTTTGAAATTGAGCAGCCGCAAATGTTGAGAATCACAGCTGTGTGGAAGGTTTATGACGAATATCATTACTATTTATTTACAATGGCATATTAAGCACCTACTTACGTGTAAACTCGCACGCCAAACGATGTTTAGCAGATCCATCTACCTCTACTTGTATTTCTACTTACTGCGCTTCAGAAAAGGTACGTACAAGTAAAATGAGCGAAAACTCTTCCCGTTGATTACACGAGGAAAATCACGATAGGACACATAAATACGCGCGATAAATGCGTTATATCGCTTATTTTTGAGCGAAGAAATATTATTTCGTCGTTTTGTATCGATATTTGTTCGTACGTTATAATTTATCTTTTACTAGTCCTGTTACCGTACGAAAATATTTCAAGTATGTAGTTCTTTTTTTTTTAACGTAATGTCTTTCCTGTGTGGTGGATAATAAATACATATTTTTACATACAATGTAAAAAAATATTATGGGAAAATATATGAAAAACTAGAAAATTCACACATTTTAGGAGTTTTCATCAAATCCTGATTCACATATCTGGGTTTCTCCACTTGTCAATGGTTAATGTTACACGAGCATAAATTGATTAATTACACCAGTCAGTGACAATTCGAGAAGGCAATCTTATGTCCAACACAGTCTTTCACCTTTGTTTTTTTCCGTCTATTTCAGATTTTTTACCAAGAGTTTAGTTACAGGCAGTCATTTCGATCACATTTTACTTTTCTATCCCTGTCTCATTAATACGAAGAGTTTGAGTCCGTGTCTGACTCGGTCTCCCCAAATCTGCAAAAGTTTATCTTGTGATGAAAACACACTATGCCGGCTCGCTGAAGAGTTGATTCCCAGGTGGGAATAAAGTAATAAGCAGCGGCAGATTTACCTACAAGATAATGAAATGTAAGTTTCAAGGCCCGCTGAATATTGCACGAGGTTTGATGGAACTTGCTTTAGGTGTATATTGCCTACTTATCATGGTATCCGTTATTCCTCTACACTACAGCGTAAAGGAGACAATTATTGTATAGTCTGATAATTTCATTACGCATTTATAAGATATTTACTATGCCGTGTGTTGATTGTACTTTTTGTCGACTTATCGGTCACCATTACAGGAGCCATTCTCAAGACAATTATGATTTAAAAAAATATATATGATTGCCGGTACTATTGCCATTTACAGATTTGTATATTGATTATGTGCATAATTTTTATTGTGTATATAATGATTTCAATGTGTTTTTTTTGACATGTTATATTTCACAACTATATGAAAAATGTCATTTTGAAAACTTGTATTATGATGGCAAAATTTAAATTCAAATTAATAAAGACGCTTGTACAATAAATACATAAAATGTCTTTCAGCGTCTGAGGTAGACTGCGTAAGTTTTTGATTAAAATTGTTTTTTTAACCGTCTTTGATCATTTCGTTAAACATAACGAACTTAATTGTGTTTGCTTTGGGTTTTTTTGGTACATGGATCTTGAGTACCGGAATCGCCGGAATTGTTGGAGCGTAGGTATATGTTTTAGGGTTCCCAGTCGGATCACCACGACAGCTGACACCTTAGCGCTTTCCACGAATAGAACAAACTCAAAAAAAAATGTTCCTGTATTTATCGTTCATCAAAATTGATTAACGATTAATACAGGAACTATTTATCATATTCACCATATTCATACAAGGAATTCGATACATTCAACTCGACATTGTTAGCGCTGAAATCATTCAACATTGACAGTCGACATTGATATCGTGGTGTGCCCCTCATTTCGTACAATTTGTCTTAGACTTGAGCTTTGATCTTTCCCCTTTCCATTTTTGCTCCCTCTCGTCCCTCTTCCAGGTATTTTTACAAATCGCTCACTCCTTTCAACAACGTCATATATCAAAAATCGTAAATTTCCAATTGTGCATGTTTTCGGAATACCCAGAAAATGTACCATATCCCAGCAAAAGCGGCATATTTTTAACTTAATATTTACCCGCTACAGGGCAGAAAGTGTTGTTTTTGCATTTTGAAAAGATATTGTTTATTTATTTTTTTAAATATACTAAATATTTTTCAAATGGAGAAAAAACATTCAGGTTTTACCTAAAAAGATCTGTTGCACAGTAAAAAGTTCAATAAGTGGCTTGATATTTATTTTTAATAAAAAAAATATTTTTAAACTTTAAAAAACGATCTCCTGCAAAATCAAGTTTTTTATTTTATTTTTGACGTTGTTGAAAGGAATGAGCGAAATGTCGAATTATGTAATTGCCACATTGTAATTTCTTGTTTTGTAATACTCATATATGTATGTGTATAACTTGATGTAACTGTTCTGTCAAATTCCCAAACGACTTACTATAAAACGTGATGATTCTAACTGGACGAGGGTAGGATGCAGGTTTTGGGAATTATATTATATAGAAGTAATGAGTCGTGTTGTTATAGTGCGCGCAGGGGAAGGCGGCGTGGCAGGAGGCGGCGGGGGCGGCCGGGCTGGCGGGCGGGCGGCGCTGCTCCGTGGCGGCCGAGCCCGGCCAGGGCGGCTACCGGGTCAAGCAGACGGAGGCGCATCTGCGCTGGATGAAGAGGAACCGGGTGAGTGTCTACTCACATAAGTCCATACTAACCAGTGGCGGATCGTAGTCCAATAGTTGGTGTTTTCCCGGTTTTTCAATATTTGGAAAGTAAAATTAAAATTTGTGCTTTTGGAAGTAAATATAGACAATACATGTAAAAGTCTTATCCATAAATGGATAATAGAAGTAGGCAGATATGAAATATGTAGATTCAGATCATTCAGCGATGTCGTATTTATATTTTTAGGGAACTTTATATATATATATATATATATATATATATATATATATATATATATATATATATATATATATATATATATATATATAAGTTATATATATATATATATATATATATATATATATATATATATATATATATATATATATATATATATATATATATATCTTCTAAAAATATAAATAATAATATAATAATATGATATGTATTTTTGTCCGCCTCCGTAGTGTAATGGTCAGGACGCTCGGCTACCGTTCTGGAGGTCCCAGGTTCGATTCCCAGGGGTGGTCAAATAAATATAAGTGATTTATTCACTGTAATATTTATTCAATATTACCCTGGACTGATACCTGAAGCGGAGGGCTGATCACCTTTCCTTCATGTGTAAACGATCAAGATAACTCTGCGTTTATATGACGCAGTACCCTATGCACCATTGGGGTGCGGATAAGGGTTTTTAAAAAAATATGTAAATATCAAACTACGAAAATGCCACATTAAAGCGAAAGGCTTGTCACAAATTTTATTTTTATGCGTTAAAATACAATTTAGTAGACTCTAAAAATCGGCGTTTGATTTAAATGTTTAATACATAAATTAAAACGGAGCTCTACAAATTAAACGCCAAATCTATAAATAAAAATAATAAACTCGATATCTCGCAAAAAATTGTGAACTGTTCACCTATGGATGGCCTCGGTATGCGTACCTTGATACGAGGCCGCATCGGTGGCGAAATTTAAAAAAAAAACAGAGATAACTCTCAATTTTTTTAATCGTCCTCGTGCACTAAGCAGTGCACACGGCGTGATGATATATCAAGGAGTGCAAAGTTCATGCCATGGATAAAAAATAAAAAATAAAAACAATTACCATTTCCAATCGCTTCTTTCATTCAAGGTTACGCCGTTTTATTACCATAATTAAATAACCGTTATACACAAGGGGTCAGAAAAGACTCATGACTTCCCTAGGTGGAAAGGGAAATGGACAGCATGCCTCTAACCTACTAAATCCCAGTAAGACTTAATACGGGACAAGCTGTCACTGTCACCTTGTTAAGATGTAATATGTTAAGATGGCTTCGTATGTACTGTCCAACTCGGGTACAGCCTCCAAACACAGTCCACGCACAACGAAAAAAATCTATCGAGGAGTATGTATTTGTATATATTGAACAATCTACTGACTATTCTCACTGTACCACTCCTCTCTGAAGGGCGCTGGTTAGCAATCAACAAGTAAATTTTTATTTTCAACATTTTTAGTGAGTCCAAATACTTATTCACAAATCTGATATGTTCAAGACAAGTACATAATTTTCACTTTTAAAACTAATTACTTAGGTAAAATAAGTCAAAACTATTTCTTTTTTACATCATAGTTTAAGTTTTAGTATTTTTTTTTTATTTCCTCCCTAAACACGAGCGGTATGGCTCTTATCACAAAGATAACTTGTTACTCAAATATCGTTACTCAAAAACTCAAGTATTGTATCGTGATTATTTAATAATAATAATAATAAAACCCTTATCCGCACCCCAATGGTGCATAGGGCACTGTGTCATATAAACGCAGTGTTATCTTGATCGTTTACACATGAAGGAAAGGTGATCAGCCCTCCACTTCAGGTACCAGTCCAGGGTAATATTGAATAAATATTACAGTGAAAAAATCACTTATATTTATTTTACCCCCATTGGGAATCGAACCCGGGACCTCCAGAACGGTAGCCGAGCGTGCTGGCCATTACACTACGGAGGCGGACAAATGATTGACAAATGATCGTGATTATTGTTGTAAATAAACTTAGTGAATACTTTAAAGACAAATATTTGTTATTATTTTTATTCTTCTTCTAACCCTTATCCGCACCCAATGGTGCATAGTGTTATCTTGATCTTACATGAAGGCAAGGTGAATACTTTTGCGCTTCAGGGACCAGTCCAGGGTAATATTAAATAAATATGGGAGTGTAAAATCACTTATATTTATATATATATATATTTTTAATAGATTTATATTATCCACTGACACTTCGTGATGGAATTGCATTTTTAATTTATTATTAGATTAAAACCAATATTTTTAGCTTTTCCACTTTTTTTATTTGACCAGCCTGGTCTTTTTATTTGACCAGCCTGGTCTTTTTATTTAACCAGCCTGGTTTTTTTATTTGACCAGGCTGGTCAAATAAAAAAGTGGAAAAGCTAAAAATATTGGTTTTAATCTAATAATAAATTATATATATATATATATATATATATATATATATATATATATATATATATATATATATATATATATATATATATATATATATATATATATATATATATATATATATATATATATATATATATATATATATATATAATATATATTACACTTGTACCTGTTCCATTCGGAAAATAAATCAAATTTTAGAAATGTACCTTTTCACGCTAATTACTCGAATTAATAAAACTCTTTATTAATGTAGCTTGCGGTGTTGAATAGCGAGGTGTGACTTGCATTACTTACTGATAAACGGCTTCCTTTTGTTTGATAAAGAAAATACATTATGTATGAATTTTGTTCCGTTTAAAATTCCTTCACGGAAGTGCTTTCCTTCAGCTCGCCACACGAACTGTCCATAATAAACCACAATCTCTTTCTGTTCAAACAATTTTTATTTGAATATTTATATTTGTCAACAACTCCGTCTACACACCCAAGATTGGAGTCGAAAATTTTTAATTGCGTAATTCGACAACATCGCACCACGTGTACTTTGTCAGCTGTGTTGCTTCCGTTTTTCTTTATCATCTTCAGTTTTCAGAATTTTCAGGAGGTTATGTTTTTATTGCTCGGAGAAGGAGAGATTGAACATAGAAGTTTTCAAATTTATTCCCAGTTTTTAGGATTGTTTTTAAAAGTAGGTACCGGGTGGAGGTAATGTATTGTTTATTCAAAAGTACATAGTTTGAAACTATTGCATTATTAATGTATTTTGAACGCGTCGATAAATTATTATCAGTAACACTATTTTTTTTAGATGGGAATTGCATTTATTAATTACCTTGCTAATCAATTTTAAGATCGTTAAGTGGATTTTTCTTTCTTCTAACTAAATAAAGATGTTTTATTTGAATCTGTGTTGGGAACAGAAGGGGTAATCTAGTGTGGGCCATTAGGAACTTCTCAGCATTTGCTCATTGCTGGGAGAAAACAACGTAAAACTCTTCAGGAGAAGCCGGACTGTTGACTGTCATCAACAGACCTTCAATTCCACTAGAAATGTTCGGCATTTTGTGGCCTCAGTAACACTAATTGAACGCGTGTAACTTTACAGATTCACGATTTATCGTACGGAGGATCGTCGTCCGACGAGGAGGACAGCGTGAGGGCTCGGGCGGCGGGGGCCGCGGGGGGCCTGCTGTACGTGGGGCTCGGGACGGTGGCGCTGGGGCTCGTCATCTCCTTCGTGGGCACGGGGGAAAAGGGCTTCAAGACCTACGAGCTGCGCCTCGCGGGCCCCGCGCTCATAGCGGCCGGCCTCGCGTGCTGCCTGCTGCGCATCCTGCTGTGCGCGTGCCCGGCGCGCTGCCGGCCCCCGCGGGCGCGCGCGCGTCGCAAGGAGCCCGCCGCCGAGCGCCTGCTGCTCGCCGAGCGTCCCCCGCGCCGCCTCTCCGGGCCGAGCCTCGCGCTGCCGCCGCCCGACGCGCCGGCCCCGCCCGCACCCGCTCCCCTACCGCCGCCGGCACCCTTACCGCCACCCTCCCCGCCCTCCACGCCCGCGCCGCTCGTGCTTCTGCAGCCGCCGCCCGCCAAGGAGGACTCGCTCGCCGAGCTGCGCACGCTGGACGGGTCCAGCTTCGACATCTCCAGCATATCCAGCAGCGAGATGAGCGCGGACAACCTGACGGTGATCGAGAGCGCGGAGGGCGCGGAGCGGGCGGGCAAGCTGGCGCGCGCGCGCGAGCCGCTGCTGGCGCGCCGCGCGCCGCACGTGCCGGGCATCCCGCGCACGGTCACCTTCGCGGACACGCCCAACATCATCGCGCCGCCCAGCGAGGCGCCGCCGCCCCCCGCCGAGATCGTGCTCACCCCTTCCAAGTTGGGACAATAGCACATACTCATTTAAGAGGCACCCGAAGTGACGTCGAGAACTATTAAACGATTCGACCGAGCGGGACTCCTTACCGGTGCGAGTGATTCTTCGAAGCCTCTTAATGTATCCGTTTAATTTTAATGTACCTACAATATTTGGGCTGTTGCGACAAAGTGATTCGAGACTGGGTTTTCCTACGCCCTTTTAAATTGCGATATATGTCGTATGAAAAACGCTTATTCTTAATAAATCTAATGTTATTACTCACTATCACATTTAGAAAAATATATTTTCGGTGACAATACCCACTTGTCTTATCGGCGACTAGTGTATGAGTATCTTTACAGGAGTAGCCACATTTTCCAAACCTACAGAAAGCATTTTTTTATTAAGAGATGTGCAAAATTTATATAGACCATTATTAGGTACTGCTACATTTTTATCTAAAGCTAAATTTCCGCTTTTAAATTGGTATCAATTCTACAATGACATACCGAGAAATAAAATTCCATAAATTATGAATGACATTGCGCTACTGATGCGTGAAAGTATTGTATATTACCTCCAAAATAATCAACAATTTTGAAAATTCTCTCCTTAAAATTCATGGTTTAAGGAGAAGATCTTAACTACTCAAATACTGTTTACAGAACTCGGGCTAATATCTGTTTTAAACTAGGTTTTCAAATGTGTTTTTCTAAATATGTTGAAATTGTTCCTTGTCAATGGAGAACTGATTTCAATCATAATTATTGGTACATCTAATATACCCAGTGATAACTATTTGTTGATGGCAAAATAACAAATCGACTTTTATATTTTCACAATGTGGTGTAATATTCCACCTATAGATATGCTAGGTTCTCAAACCTAGTATTTTAAAACAGATGGCTAAATCGGTACTAATACAGGAATTGTTATAAATCATCAATGTTTCATAATTTATTTATTTATCATTACAATAGTCACAATTTTTATTTTTTTTAAAACAATTTATGGGTATTGTAACAATTGTTGTTTTAATATCAAATTGCAATTAAGGCTTATTGTTTGCCTGAAGATTTATTTTGATTGCTCACAAAATGGTAAAATGGTTCATATTTTTGGGTTTTCATGCAGATCACATTGCCATATAATGATAAAAGTACTAAAAAGGCTACTTACTTCTTTTACTAATTAATAAATTAACCTGTGTGTTTGGAGAAAAAAAATATCACTGACAAATGCTATGCTAACTTTATTACACACAGCCCGTAACACAAAACACCGAAAGAAAAGACAATATTGAAGGATTTCCTATATCCAGTTTGGAATTCAATTTTTGAAGTTTATAGTTTCAGCAATAATGTTTGGTTTTGTGTGCTACGAGCAGTAAAAGGTGTCTGCTCTAATTTTTCAGTGATTTGGTATTTGCACTTTTTAGCGACGTTTCGGACCACATACAGCATTCTTCGCCTGGATCTTTATGCCACAACGCAAACATCAGTTTCATAAAGTAAAAGAAAATATTTAACTCAACCACCTGTTCAAATTATTCCAGACGTGAGCCCAGATTACAGAGCTACAATGCGGATTGAAATGTCGGTAAGAAGTGTGTACAATACAAGGCATTGTGAAACGTAAAAATCTAAGTCTTAATGGCCGAGAAAATCAAAAAATATTATATACGTTGCAGTACAAGCCTTTACTTAATGAATCTATATACTGACTGTGTATACATATACTACTTACCTGTAAATCAAATGTAAACTTTCACTAGTAAATGCATACAATGTTTTCACATATGATTAAGTAAAAGTATCCACAGAAAACGGTACAAGGTACATTTATTGGAAAAATGAGTTAAGTATGAGTTCAGATGAAATGCAAAGAAAAATAATTTAACGACGTCTAATTACTATTACTTTTTTAATGTTAATGTAATAAAAAAGCAATTAAGTAAAAAACAAATCTTAAAACTATAAAATAATACTAGTAATAATTTGAATTTTTAATATTTGGCATTCATTCCCCTGTAAAATTGCAGTTGGTAGTGTTGTAACGTTTTCGAAATACATACAGGATCCAAATTGAGTGTGTAGATGTAAAGTGTATTACAGATCTTATTATGATTTAAGCTTATGCTGCAACATATTCATAACAAAGACTTTTTTTTCTCTTCAAAATACATCATTATTCTTTAAAAATATTGTTAAAATGTACAATGGTAATGCGTATAATTCACATTATCTTTGAGTTAAGCGTTAATGCAATAATAGGATAGAGTTTATAATGTATAAATGACTTAAATACAACTTTACAAATGATTACACATTTTTTGTGTATAACAAGTTTGTGTGCACTTGATAGTGTAAAGAGTGATGTGCAGTTTGATATATTTATACTCTTTTCTCCGTCAATACATGCATACATGGAAATTTCACTCATAATGAAAGATGGAATATCTAAGACTGTTTAATGGGATATTCTATTTTCTATATGTATCCAAAATTTATAAATGATCAAACTTTTCCTTAATTATTTCAATCCAATATAACCTGAACTTATTACTAAGCTACCTAAAATTCTGAATCAGAACCAATTTTAACCTTTATTATAACCAATAATAAAATAGTACATAATATATACCTGAATAATCAATGTCTTTCGTGGTTGTTTTAGGGAATTACCCGCAAAGTCTCTATTTTATAAGGTGTTCTGTAGGTAGAATAGAAAGGATGAGAAAAAAATGAAAAATTCATCACAAACTCTTAGACCAATTTGAAATAAATAAAATTGGCGGGAATCGATCCTGCTATCCTAGTTTCAAAATCGAGCAATATTTATTAACATTTTGCAATTATGAAGTTTTTCAGACCATGAACCAGATAATTTCATGATATATAAATAACATGTTGGAGAAAATAGTATGGATATTTAAATTGCAAAATATCATGAAGATTTTAAAATAACTTGAAAATAATATAGACTTTGGATGTCTTAACTAATATAATTAGTGCTTGTAGATTAGCATATAGACACGATGAAATGAATTTAATTTAAAAATTAAGAAAATTTTAAATACATAATTATTACTTAAACAACACCACCTTAAATACTCAAATAATGTATGTAAAAATACTCTCCAATAGAACTAGATTAAACTTTATGATCCAGTTATGCATTGCGTATAAATACTTTGATTATTTATGAATTGTAGATCTCTTCATAATAGGGCATTTATTTAAAACCCTGGACAAGTAATACTTCACGATAACATTTATTTCAAATGCTATTTCACTTTTTAAAATTACCTTACTTTGAATCATTACAACTTATTAAAACTTGGGAGTCCACTGGTCATCGCCATGAAGCTTGGCTTGTATTCAACCGAATGATATATATATTTTTTTAAATTAGTTTTAGGATACAAAATTTTGAGTGTATCCAAATACTTGTTCACAGATCTGGATTATCTACAATTACAGGAGT